>NC_134487.1:4384959-4409959 GCF_040206685.1 Ascaphus truei
ACAAGGGGCAGGCGCGGAACAAGGGGCAGGTGCGGAACAAGGGGCGGGATCGAGACGTGCGAGGGGCAGGTACGAAACTAAGGGCGAGTGCGGTGCGAGGGACGGGTGCGGTACGAGAGTTGGGTGCAAACGCGGGGTGGGTGTGGAACGAGGGGTGGTACAAGGGATGGGTGTGAGGTGGGTGAGGAACGAGGAGCAAGTGCGGAACACGGGGAGAGTACGGTGCGAGAAACGGGCGCGGAACACGGGGAGAGTGCGGTGCGAGGAGCGGGCGCGGAACACAGGGAGAGTGCGGTGCGCGGGGCGGGCGCGGAACAAGTGGCGTGCGCGGAACGAGGGGCGGGCGCGGAACAACGGGCAGGCATTGAACAAGGGGTGGGTTCGAGGAGATCCAAAGGGCAGGTATGGAACTAGGGGTGGGTGCGGTGCAAGGGGTGGAACGGGAGGTGGGTGTGGAACGAGGAGCATGCGCGAAACAAGGGGCGGGCACGGAACGAGGGGCGGGCACGGAACGAGGGGCGGGCACGGAATGAGGAGCATGCGCGAAACGAGGGGCGGGCACGGAATGAGGAGCATGCGCGAAACGAGGGGCGGGCACGGAACGAGGGGCGGGCACGGAACGAGGGGCGGGCACGGAACGAGGGGCGGGAACGGAACGAGGGGCGGGCACGGAACGAGGGGCGGGAACGGAACGAGGGGCGGGAACGGAACGAGGGGCGGGAACGGAACGAGGGGCGGGAACGGAACGAGGGGCGGGCACGGAACGAGGGGCAGTTGCGGTGCAGGGGCAGAATGCGAGGCGGCACAATACAAGGGGTGGGTGCAGACCGAGGGGCGGGCACGGTACGAGGGGCAGTTGTGGTGCATGGGCAGAACGAGAGGCGGGGCACAATACAAGGGGGCGGGCGCGGAACGAGGGGCGGGCGCGGAACGAGGGGCGGACGCGGAACGAGGGGCGGGCATGGAACGAGGGGCGGGCACGGAACGAGGGGCGGGCACGGTACGAGGGGCGGGCACGGTACGAGGGGCGGGAACGGTACCAGGTGCCAGTTGCGGTGCAGGGGCAGAACGAGAAGCGGGCACAATACAAGGGGCGGGCACGGAACAAGGGCGGGCACGGAACGAGGGGCGGGCACGGAACGAGGGGCGGGCACGGAACGAGGGGCGGGCACGGTACGAGGGGCAGTTGCGGTGCAGGGGCAGAACGAGAGGCGGGCACAATACAAGGGGGTGGGCGCGGAACGAGGGGCGGGCACGGTACGAGGGGCAGTTGCGGAGCAGGGGCAGAACGAGAAGCGGGCACAATACAAGGGGTGGGCGTGGAACGAGGGGCAGGCACAGAACGAGGGGCGGTTGCGGTGCAGGGTCAGAACGAGGGGCGGGCACAGAACGAGGGGCGGATGCGGTGCAGGGGCAGAACGAGGGGCGGGCACAGAACGAGGGGCGGATGCGGTGCAGGGGTGGAACGAGAGGCAGGCACAATACAAGGGGTGGGCGCGGAACAAGGGGCGGGTGCCGTGCAGGGGTGGAACGAGAGACGGGCACAATACAAGGGGCGGGCGCAGAACGAGGTTGCGGGTGTGGTGCAGGGGTGGAACGAGGGGCGGGCACAATATAAGGGGCGGGCACGGAACGAGGGGCGGGTGCGGTGCAGAGGCTGAACGAGAGGCGGGCACAATACAAGGGGCGGGCGCGGAACGAGGGGCGGATGCGGTGCAGGGTGGAACGAGGGGCGGGCACAATACAAGGGGCGGGCGCGGAACGAGGGGCGGGCACAATACAAGGGGCGGGGGTGGAACGAGGGGCGGGCACAATACAAGGGGCGGAACGAGGGGCGGGTGCTGGTGTTGTAATGCAGGAAGGAGTTAAACTCCATCCCCAAGACCTATCCAGTCTCACCAGTAAAGGGTTAAGCTTAATGTGTTAGATCTGTTAGGTGTGGGGTCGGAGGTCGTGACCCTTCTGGGCAGAGTCCCTAATTTTCTTACCAAGTCCACAGTATTCCTGCGATTCGTCTCTGTCAGTGTCGCCTCCACAAAACTCTCCCACCTCCCTCTGCAGTCCGCAGGCAGCTCTGCGAAGATAGCAAGGGAAGGAGCTAACCACGGAACCACAAAACTCTCCCACCTCCCCCTGCAGTCCGCAGGCAGCTCTGCGAAGAGAGCAAGGGAGAAGCTAACCACGGAACCACGGAACCACAAAACTCTCCACCTCCCCCTGCAGTCCTCAGGCAGCTCTGCGAAGAGAGCAAGGGAGAAGCTAACCACGGAACCACAAAACTCTCCCACTTCCCTCTGCAGTCCGCAGCCAGCTCTGCGAAGAGAGCAAGGGAGAAGCTAACCACGGAACCACAAAACTCTCCCACCTCCCTCTGCAGTCCGCAGGCAGCTCTGCGAAGATAGCAAGAGAGGAGCTAACTACGGAACCACAAAACTCTCCCACCTCCCCTGCAGTCCGTAGGCAGCTCTGCGAAGAGAGCAAGGGAGAAGCTACCCACGGAACCACAAAACTCTCCCACCTCCCCCTGCAGTCCGCAGGCAGCTCTGCGAAGAGAGCAAGGAGAAGCTAACCACGGAACCACAAAACTCTCCCACCTCCCTCTGCAGTCCGCAGGCAGCTCTGCGAAGAGAGCAAGGAAGGAGTTAACCACGGAACCACAAAACTCGCCCACCTCCCCCTGCAGTCCGCAGGCAGCTCTGCGAAGATAGCAAGGGAGGAGCTAACCACGGAACCACAAAACTCTCCCACCTCCCCCTGCAGTCCGCAGGCAGCTCTGCGAAGATAGCAAGGGAGGAGCTAACCACGGAACCACAAAACTCTCCCACCTCCCCCTGCAGTCTGGAGGCAGCTCTGCGAAGATAGCAAGGGAGGAGCTAAACATGGAACCACAAAACTCTCCCACCTCCCTCTGCAGTCCGCAGGCAGCTCTGCGAAGAGAGCAAGGGAAGGAGCTAACCACGGAACCACAAAACTCGCCCACCTCCCCCTGCAGTCCGCAGGCAGCTCTGCGAAGAGAGCAAGGGAGGAGCTAACCACGGAACCACAAAACTCTCCCACCTCCCTCTGCAGTCCGCAGGCAGCTCTGCGAAGAGAGCAAGGGAAGGAGCTAACCACGGAACCACAAAACTCGCCCACCTCCCCCTGCAGTCCGCAGGCAGCTCTGCGAAGATAGCAAGGGAGGAGCTAACCACGGAACCACAAAACTCTCCCACCTCCCCCTGCAGTCCGCAGGCAGCTCTGCGAAGATAGCAAGGGAGGAGCTAACCACGGAACCACAAAACTCTCCCACCTCCCCCTGCAGTCTGGAGGCAGCTCTGCGAAGATAGCAAAGGAGAAGCTAACCACGGAACCACAAAACTCTCCCACCTCCCCCTGCAGTCCGCAGGCAGCTCTGCGAAGATAGCAAGGGAGGAGCTAAACACGGAACCACAAAACTCTCCCACCTCCCTCTGCAGTCCGCAGGCAGCTCTGCGAAGAGAGCAAGGGAAGGAGCTAACCACGGAACCACAAAACTCGCCCACCTCCCCCTGCAGTCCGCAGGCAGCTCTGCGAAGAGAGCAAGGGAGGAGCTAACCACGGAACCACAAAACTCTCCCACCTCCCTCTGCAGTCCGCAGGCAGCTCTGCGAAGAGAGCAAGGGAAGGAGCTAACCACGGAACCACAAAACTCGCCCACCTCCCCCTGCAGTCCGCAGGCAGCTCTGCGAAGAGAGCAAGGAGAAGCTAACCACGGAACCACAAAACTCTCCCACCTCCCCCTGCAGTCCTCAGGCAGCTCTGCGAAGAGAGCAAGGGAGAAGCTAACCACGGAACCACAAAACTCTCCCACTTCCCTCTGCAGTCCGCAGCCAGCTCTGCGAAGAGAGCAAGGGAGAAGCTAACCACGGAACCACAAAACTCTCCCACCTCCCTCTGCAGTCCGCAGCCAGCTCTGCGAAGAGAGCAAGGGAGAAGCTAACCACGGAACCACAAAACTCTCCCACCTCCCCTTGCAGTCCGCAGGCAGCTCTGCGAAGAGAGCAAGGGAAGGAGCTAACCACGGAACCACAAAACTCGCCCACCTCCCCCTGCAGTCCGCAGGCAGCTCTGCGAAGATAGCAAGAGAGGAGCTAACTACGGAACCACAAAACTCTCCCACCTCCCCCTGCAGTCCGTAGGCAGCTCTGCGAAGAGAGCAAGGGAGAAGCTAAACACGGAACCACAAAACTCTCCCACCTCCCCCTGCAGTCCGCAGGCAGCTCTGCGAAGAGAGCAAGGGAGAAGCTAACCACGGAACCACAAAACTCTCCCACCTCCCTCTGCAGTCCGCAGGCAGCTCTGCGAAGAGAGCAAGGGAAGGAGCTAACCACGGAACCACAAAACTCGCCCACCTCCCCCTGCAGTCCGCAGGCAGCTCTGCGAAGATAGCAAGGGAGGAGCTAACCACGGAACCACAAAACTCTCCCACCTCCCCCTGCAGTCCGCAGGCAGCTCTGCGAAGATAGCAAGGGAGGAGCTAACCACGGAACCACAAAACTCTCCCACCTCCCCCTGCAGTCTTGAGGCAGCTCTGCGAAGATAGCAAGGGAGGAGCTAAACACGGAACCACAAAACTCTCCCACCTCCCTCTGCAGTCCGCAGGCAGCTCTGCGAAGAGAGCAAGGGAAGGAGCTAACCACGGAACCACAAAACTCGCCCACCTCCCCCTGCAGTCCGCAGGCAGCTCTGCGAAGAGAGCAAGGGAGGAGCTAACCACGGAACCACAAAACTCTCCCACCTCCCCCTGCAGTCCGCAGGCAGCTCTGCGAAGATAGCAAGGGAGGAGCTAACCACGGAACCACAAAACTCTCCCACCTCCCCCTGCAGTCTGGAGGCATCTCTGCGAAGATAGCAAGGGAGGAGCTAAACACGGAACCACAGAACCACGAATGCACAAAACTCTCCCACCTCCCTCTGCAGTCCGGAGGCAGCTCTGCGAAGATAGCAAGGGAGGAGCTAACCACGGAACCACGAATCCACAAAACTCTCCCACCTCCCTCTGCAGTCCGGAGGCAGCTCTGCGAAGATAGCAAGGGAGGAGATAACCACGGAACCACAAAACTCTCCCACCTCCCCCTGCAGTCTGCAGGCAGCTCTGCGAAGATAGCAAGGGAGAAGCTAACCACGGAACCACAAAACTCTCCCACCTCCCCCTGCAGTCCGGAGGCAGCTCTGCGAAGATAGCAAGGGAGAAGCTAACCACGGAACCACAAAACTCTCCCACCTCCCACTGCAGTCCGCAGGCAGCTTTGCGAAGATAGCAAGGGAGAAGCTAACCACGGAACCGCAGAACCACGAATCCACAAAACTCTCCCACCTCCCTCTGCAGTCCGGAGGCAGCTCTGCGAAGATAGCAAGGGAGGAGATAACCACGGAACCACAAAACTCTCCCACCTCCCTCTGCAGTCCGCAGGCAGCACTGCGAAGATAGCAAGGGAGGAGCTAACCACGGAACCACAAAACCCACAATGCACCTCTGCTCCGTACACACGGAACCACAAAACCCACAATGTTCCCTCTGTTCCGTAGACACGGAACCACAAAACCCACAATGCACCTCTGCTCCGTACACACAGAACCACAAAACCCACACAGTATACACGGAACCACAAAACCCATACTCTACCTCATCTCTGTGCACACGGAACCACAAAACCTGAACACAGGCACGGAACCGCAAAACCCACACCGCACTCTGCTCTGGGGGAGGGGGGTATGAGGGGGGGGAGTGGGGGTATGGGGGTATGAGGGGGAGAGGGGGGTTATGAGGGGGGGAGGTATGAGGGGGGAAGGGGATGTGAGGGGGGGAGGAGGGGGGACTGGGGAGCTGAGAGGGAGAGGGAATGAGAGGGAATGAGTGGGAGAGGGAATGAGTGGGAGAGGGAATGAGTGGGAGAGGGAATGAGTGGGAGGGAATGAGTGGATGAGTGGGAGAGTGGATGAGTGGGAGAGTGGATGAGTGGGAGAGGGTATGAGTGGGAGAGGGGATGAGTGGGAGAGGGGATGAGTGGGGAGGTGAGTAGGAGGGTATGAGTGGGACAGGGGATGAGTGGGAGAGTGGGGAGGTGAGTAGGAGAAGATGAGTGGGAGAGGGAATGAGTGGGAGTGGGGAGCTGAGTAGGAGGGGATGAGTGGGAGAGGTGGTGAGTGGGGGAGTGGGGAGGTGAGTAGGAGCAGATGAGTGGGGGAGTGGGGAGGTGAGTAGGAGGGGATGAGTGGGGAGGTGAGTAGGAGGGGATGAGTGGGAGAGTGGGGAGGTGAGTAGGAGAGGATGAGTGGGAGAGGGGATGAGTGGGAGAGTGGGGAGGTGAGTAGGAGGGGATGAGTGGGAGAGTAGGTAGGTGAGTAGGAGGGGATGAGTGGGGGAGTGGGGAGGTGAGAAGGAGGGGATGAGTGGGGGAGTGGGGAGGTGAGTGTGACGGGAGACACACTTAATAACACATTTATATTTCGTGGACCCCAATTGAGCAAAACAAGTTGAGCAAAATAAACTGAGATTTATTCCCTTGATAGGCAAACACACGACAACTGCAGAATACACTTAATAATTACACTTACGGGTATAGGAACAGGGGATAATGTCCAGAAAGGTGCAAAGCACCAGAAGATTGTCTTTTCAAAAATGTAGTCCTTTTGCAAATTGCCAAATAAATAGCCAGTCCAATCCTTCTGTGAAAGGGCAAAGTCTTTTCTGG
The DNA here is from genome assembly GCF_040206685.1 of Ascaphus truei. Taxonomy (NCBI): domain Eukaryota; kingdom Metazoa; phylum Chordata; class Amphibia; order Anura; family Ascaphidae; genus Ascaphus; species Ascaphus truei. The sequence continues at coordinate 4,391,673 of NC_134487.1, forward strand.
TTCTTTGGGGTTTGTTCTGGAATCCCCAGGGCTAACGAAATCCTGAAGCAGGGCAAGTTTCCTTGTTGCGATGTTTTTAACCCCTTGCGTTCTGGAATCGTAGCCGCTGTACTTAGATCTTATCCGCTTGAAGAAATCAGGTAACAGCAACAACAATACAGGAATGAGGGTTACAGGCCTTTTTAAGGACAAGGACCTGTGAAGTGTTACATTAGCCTCATCCCATTGGCAAGGAATTATCTTCCCCCTATCAGAACCTGCCATGTCACATGAGCAAATCCTACAGCCAGCCCAGGTAACTCTGAGCATGCTCAGTAAGCAGCTTGGTAGCACTGCTAAGTAAAAAGGGGCCACTCATTTCTGGGGACGCAATGTCTGGAGTTTGGTCCCAAGGTGTGGAATATCCAGGATGAGTAACAGGATCTGCTACTCAGAAACATCCTGATTAAGTGACACTTTACGAATCTGGGGTCTTTCATCCCCTAGACGCATCGGCATCTCCCAGCCGGGGGCTCATATATGCAGAACATTTGTTCCTTAATGCATTACAAAGGCAGGCAGAAAAAAATAACATCCTGCCTGTACATTTTAAAACTGCAACAGAAAGGCACTTCATCAAAAATATATGTTTCCCTTATGACAAAGTTATATTTTTAATATATGTGTTCTTGGGGGGTTACACTGAGGCTGCACACCAAAAATCAGGGTGCTGGCTCACTCCGTTCCTAAATTAGCAGTCTTAATGGAACGGCTCCTGTTATTCAGCACTGCAGGTAGGGACAACCATGCATAGAGGGGAGAATGGTACATGGGAACAGCATATAAAATTAACCCCTTCACCCCAAATACGAAATAGGGGTAACCAGCTGAGCACACTGCCTTTATTAATGCGCTGATTGCCCCCATTTTCGCCACATCTCCCCACTCAAAGCCCAAGGTTTGCCCTGGCCACCTCCTCTGGTGGTTGGGCTGACCGGAGGGTTTTTGAAGTCATTAGGTCTTGGGGATTGTCCTGTCGGGAGAGGCCATCAGCGTTCCCATGCTCACTGCCTTTCTGGTGCTGTATGGTGATATCAAACTCCTGCCAGGCAAGGCTCCCGCGCAATAGCTTGGCATTCTCTCCCGACACCCTCTGCAACCAACTTAGGGGGTTATGGTCCGTGATAACAGTGAAGGTTCTGCCATACAGAGAGGGCTGTAGCTTCTTTAGAGCCCATACTATGGCCAGACACTCCTCAATAGTGGCATATGCCACTTCTCTGGGCAGCCGCTTGCGGCCCAGAAACATCATTGGAGGTTCCCTGACCTCCTCCCCCACCTAGCTGAGCACAGCACCAATGCCAAAGGCTGAGGCATCAGTCTGCACCAGAAACTTCATGGAATAATCTGGAGCAGCCAGTATAGGAGCGCTGGCTAGTGCAGTCTTCAAAGCCTGAAATGCAGCTTCACAGGCAGGAGACCAGACTACCAGCACAGACAGTCGCTTCTGGGTTAAGTCAGTCAGGGGTGTTGCAATGGCACTATACTGGGGAACAAACTTCCTATAGTAGCCTGCGGTGCCTAGTAAAGCCATGACCTGCTTCTTGGTTTTGGGAGTGGGCCACTGCACTACTGCCTCTACCTTAGCTGGTTCTGGCTTGAGGTGCCCTCCACCCACCCTATGCCCTTGGAATAAGACTTCAGCCATCCCTACTAAGCACTTGGTGGGTTTTAAGGTGACACCTGCCTCCCTAATCCTGGCTAGCACCGCAGCTACATGAATTAAGTGTGATTCCCAGGAGTTACTGAACACAGCAATATCATCCAGATAAGCCCTTGCAAACCCTTGCATACCCTCTAGCAAACGATTGACCAGGCTTTGGAAGGTAGCCGGTGCATTCTTCATCCCAAATGGCATCACTAAGAACTCATAGAGGCCACTTGGGGTGATGAAAGCCAACTTCTCCCTAGCCTCCTGGGTCAAGGGGATCTGCCAGAACCCTTTACTGAGATCCATGGTGGTCAGATACCTTGCCCACGCGAGTTCATCCAGCAACTCATCCATGCGGGGCATGGGGTAGGCATCGGAAACCGTCCCTGCATTGAGCTGCCGGTAGTCCACATAGAACCAGGTGGTCCCATCCTTCTTAGGCACTAGGACTACCGGACAAGCCCAAGGGCTCTGGGATGGTACAATTACCCCTAGGGCCAGCATCTCCTCCACCCCCCTCTCTATACTGCCCTTCACCTCTGCTGACACTCTATAAGCTTGCTTATGCAGAGGTCTCCGATCCCCTGTAAGCACTGGGTGCTCAGTGATGTGTGTCCTCCCTGGCTTGTCCGTGAACGGAGCCCTATACTGCTCTAGCATAGCCCTGGCATCTGCTCTCTGCCTGACACTCAGCTGAGATCCTATCTCCACCTGCTCTCTGGTACCTCCCTGCCTAGCCTCCCCTAGGAGATCTGGCAGAGCTATGTCCTCCTTGAGCATATGGATGTGATAGACTTTGGTCCTCCCTGTCTCCCTAATCCTGGCTAGCACTGCTGCTACCTGTCCTGGATACAAACCCCAGATCTGCCTGAATCCAACTATCCTCTCCCTGTATGTCCTCACATACCTCTGCACTCTCTCTAGTGCCCTCCTGACCAGGCGGTGGGAGGTAGCCAGAGCATTCCTCATCCTGAATGGTACCCTGAAAAACTCACAGAGGCCATTCTGAAGGCTGAAGACTGACTCCCCCTTTGCCCTCCTCTCTACACTGTCTGCCACCTCTGCTAATACTCCATATATATTCTTATGCAGAGGATGCAGATCACCTGGGAGCACAGGCTCATCTGTACTATGTGCCCTGCCCAGCTTCTCTGAGAACAGGACCCTAGGCTGCTCTAGCCTAGCCCTGGCTTCTGCCCCTGCCTGCCTACCTCCCAGGGCCCCTAGCTCAACTAGGACCCCCCTAGGAAACCCTATCCTACCTAAGAGGCCTGGCACTGCCTGAGCTACTTCCTGAAACATGTTCCCCATTCCTGGTAACAGGTTCAGGAGCATCTGCACATAATCACCCGCTTTACCCTCTGGCTGGCAGGCGTCCCAGGGGTGGCCAAAGTCTGCCACTGCCCCTGCTGCCTTCGGCCAGAAGTATGGCTGCAACAGCTGGGTTCTCATGTGAGTGACCACCTGATGCCCCACTAGTGGACTGGGGAAGGCTACCTGCAACACTTGCTGCCTATCCTCCCTGGGTCCCACTAACCATCTTCTACCTGTCCAGCCCCTGGCTAACCCAGTAGAACCTGGCTCCCTACCCCAGAGCCCGCGGTGCCACAGCCTGTGGTCTGACCCCCCGCTTTCCCAGGACTCGGGCGCCCGCAGTCCCATACCTTCTAAGCTGGGGTCAGCTTTCACCGCATCCCTATCTGCTGTCCCTAATTCTAAACACCCACCCTTAGTCTCTAAGTCAGGGGTAACAGGAACAGGTAAAGGGAACAGTAAGTCAGTCACTGGTCGCGACTCAGTAGTCTGGCTTACCTGTCTGGTCTCCGCAGAGGCCACTGGAACCGTTGGTCCCAAATGCAGGGGGACAGAGGTTGATTCGGCTGTGACTCCTGATGACAGACTCTTAGGAATCGCCGCAACAGCAGGCAATTCCGCAGCAACCACACAGATAACAGGCTCCAGGTTATTGCTAAGGCGCACCTCAGCAGTTTCCCTGGACAAAACCCCCACCTCCCTCATGCCATGATTGGCACCCCCATCCAAAATGGAAGGACCGCAGCCCTCCATCAGGCATGGTTCTTTGCACCCCGGTGCCCGGGAGCAAATCTTCTGGCTGCACCAGAATAACAGCAGCACCCAAATCTGGCAAGCCCCCTGCTCGCCGGGCACCAAAGGTAACCCTCCATGGGTGCCTGCTCAGGACATCAGCAGGCTGCATCTCGACTGATGCACTTGGACATCCTCTGCTCACTGCTGCTGGCTCTGAGGTGACAAAAGCAGCATCTGCCTGGGACATCCCTCTTGGTTGTGGCTCCATGGCTGTGCTCTGTTCCTCTGTGTGGGCCAGCTCAATCTGGGTTACTGGCCCTGCAGCTTGTGAACTTTGCCCCTTATGGGGTCCCCCAGACCGCTCACGGTCCGGGCAATGTGGCCGGATGTGGCCCAACTTGTGTCAATGATAGCACCGTCTCTCAAACTTGAACTCCCCAGTATAGGGCGTGTTACTGCCCACTGTATGTTTGGGAGTCCGCTGAGGTGCAGACTGGTCCCCCCTAGCCGGAATGGCTGCCTCTCTGGGGACTGCTGCGTTGCTCACCAAGGCTCTGCTGGTTACATATTCATTTGCTGGCTCTGCTGCTTCCACAGCAGTTACTCTGGGAAAGTCCTGTTCCCCGCTGACAAGGTGGGAGTGAGGGGTCCTTCCAAGCGCTGTCGACAGGAGCTGGAGTCGCTGTTCATAGCTAAGCCCTTCTCCCCAGGCGGTGAGGAGTACAATGAGCTCAGAGGTAGCAAGTCCGGTCGCCGCAGCGACTGATCCATCTGCACCCCCTGGCTCCACGCCACCCTCTTCCAGGCGGTCACTGACATCCTCCCCCTGTCCTTGCAGCCCCGGAGCTGGAGGGACCTCCTGCACTCCGGGCTGAGTACTGTCTGCTGCCACAGCAGCTGGTGGAGCCATCCTGCCCTCATATTCTTCAAAATCCTCCTCCAGCTGACTTTTGGAACGACCGTCTGTCGTTAATCCATATCCCGCACATCTCTCCACGACTTGCTCTCTGTTCCAGGAACGAAACCTCCCTGAGCGCAGACTCATGGTGCCACTGGGGTATAGGTCCAGAGACCAGTGAATTATCTCGTGCTTCTTTGGAAGTGTGTGTAAGTTGCCACTTGTCTGAGGAGCTTGCAATCTACAAGGTCCTCACTATATTATAGAGCCCCGCAGGAAACTGCAATATAGGCTCAATCAGTATCCCACCAGCTGCCACCAGTTTTAAACGCTTGTGACGGGAGACGCGCTTAACACATTTATATTTCGTGGATCCTGATTGAGCAGAACAGGTTGAGCAAAATAAACTGAGATTTATTCCCTTGATAGGCAAACACACGACAACTGCAGAATACACTTAATAATTACACTTACGGGTATAGGAACAGGGGATAATGTCCAGAAAGGTGCAAAGCACCAGAAGATTGTCTTTTCAAAAATGTAGTCCTTGTGCAAATTGCAACATAAATAGCCCCAGCCCAATCCTTCTGTGAAAGGGCAAAGTCTTTTCTGGTTCTCTGGGATTTGCTGGAATCCCCAGGGCTAACGAAATCCTGAAGCAGGGCAAGATTCCTTGTTGCGATGTTTTTAACCCCTTGCGTTCTGGAATCGTAGTCGCTGTACTTAAATCTTATCCGCTTGAAGAAATCAGGTAACAACAGCAACAACAAAAACACAGGAATGAGGGTTACAGGCCTTTTTAAGGACAAGGACCTGTGAAGCGTTACATTAGCCTCATCCCATTGGCAAGGAATTATCTTCCTCCTATCAGAACCTGCCATGTCACATGGGCAAATCCTACAGCCAGCCCAGTTAACTCTGAGCATGCTCAGTAAGCAGCTTGGTAGCACTGCTAAGTAAAAAGGGGCCACTCATTTCTGGGGACGCAATGTCTGGAGTTTGGTCCCAAGGTGTGAAATATCCAGGATGAGTAACAGGATCTGCTACTCAGAAACATCCTGATTAAGTGACACTGTAAGACTCTGGGGTCTTTCATCCCCTAGACGCATCGGCATCTCCCCAGCAGGGGGCTCAGGTATGCATAACATTTGTTCCTTAATGCATTACAAAGGCAGGCAGAAAAAAATAGCATCCTGCCGGTACATTTTAAAACTACACAGAAAGGCACTTCATCAAAAATATATGTTTCCCTTATGACAAAGTTATATTTTTAATATGTATGTTCTTGGGGGGGTTACACTGAGGCTGCACACCAAAAATCAGGGTGCTGGCTCACTCCGTTCCTAAATTAGCAGTCTTAATGGAACTGCTCCTGTTATTCAGCACTGCAGGTAGTGACAACAATGCATAGAGGGGAGAATGGTACATGGGAACAGCATATAAAATTAACCCCTTCATACCCAATACGAAATAGGGGTAACCAGCTGAGCACACTGCCTTTATTAATGCGCTGATTGCCCCCATTTTCGCCACAGTGAGTAGGAAGGGATGAGTGGGGAGGTGAGTGGGAGAGGGGATGCGTGGGAGAGTGGGGAGGTGAGGAGAGGGGATGAGTGGGGAGGTGAGGAGAGGGGATGAGTGGGAGAGTGGGGAGGTGAGTAGGAGGGGATGAGTGTGCAGGATAAGATACGTTACCTGTGATGAAGTCGCTGATCTGTGCCTGCATGGGACCCGTTTCCATGTTCTGTACCACAGCGTTGGCGATGCGGGTGAGGTGGCCCATATTCCCTCTCCTCATCCCTCCTTCTGCCCTTAAGACATACAGCGGAGCGGCAGTGTAAGTAGCGTACGATACACCATGTTCTTACACACACACACACAGCTCTTACACACACACCCACCCACACACACACACACAGTGCTCTTATGAGGCTGCGCGACGCGAGGTGCACGCAGCGGATACAAACGCCCCCTGAATGGAATGACAGAAAGGTCACACGTTGCAGGGAGGGACATACTCACTGAATGGTGTCGTTGGTTTCCCACGCGCCCAGTATTCTCTGTATCAGCCGGCACTGCTGGAACAGCTGGGAGGGGACACGAGCGAATTCCATCATTCTCCGGTAACCCCAGCCAATGATAATGGCAGCTTCTATGCACCAGGAAAGCGCTCGGCGCTGACCCGGCTGTCACATTCTGTCTGTCACATATCTATCCCGCCTATTTATGCTGTCTCACGCTGCGCTCGTTTCCAGCGCTATTTACAAAAAAAAGAAAAGTACCGCAAGCCGCACCTAATACAGGCGTGTGCCGATATGCAGATATAACTCCACCCCTAACGCCTCCCACTGGCTCCACCAATCCCTCGTCACAGACGGACCCGGACCCAGACCCGCAAATGGCACAAACAACATTAATGCATGGACACTGCCTGACGCAACAAAATAATGAGTTTGCGCCGGTATCCGCGTCGTGCCGGAGGAGCAGGCGGTCATGCGGGGAGGTGGGGGGGAGAGCAGGCGGTCATGCGGGGAGGAGAGCAGGCGGTCCTGACGGGTGGGGAGCATGCAGCTGCGCCATGGGGGAGGGGAAGCAGACAGCCGTGTCTGGGGGGGGGGGGGGGATGGGGTAGTAGTAGAGGGGATAGGGGGAAGGGGCGGAGAGCAGGAGGCTGCGCCAGGATGGGGAGGAAGACAGGTGGCCGTGTCGGGGGGGGGGAGAGGGGGAAGCGGGTGGCCGTGTCAAGAGGGGTGGGGGGAATCAGGTGGCCGTACAGGGGAGGGGGTGGAGGGGGAGAGTAGGCGGTCTTGCCGGGAGGGGGCGCGGAGGAGCGAAGGCGGCTGTGCCAGGGGGAGCAGGCGGTCGTGCTGGGGGGCGGGAGGAGGGAAGCAACCAGCAGCACCGGAAGGAAACACGTCGCAACTGTAGCAGGCAACAATAGAAACCCCATAGATATAGTCAGTGAACCTCCGAGATGTGATTGTATCATGTTGTAGGTCGGGGGCCCTGGGACGAGTCATGCGGCTCCCCCCATGCTGGGTGTGGATGGGATAGGGGAGCCCCTGTTGCTGCCTGGAATGGAGTTTCGGGTTATGTTTTTATGGACCATCCCTACAGTCTTCGGAGTCATCTATGGTCATCTGGGGTCCAGCCTGGGAACCTGTTGTAATGATCGTACACAACTGGACCAGCAGCTGTCATAACAGTAAGAGCAGCCAAACTCACATGTGTGACCATGATGTCCTCGTGGTCGGAGGTCGGAGAGAGAGCAGCCACACTGACATGTGTGACCGTGACGTCCTCGTAGTCGGAGGTCGGAGAGAGAGCAGCCACACTAACATGTGTGACCGTGAGGTCCTCGTGGTCGGAGGTCGGAAAGAGAGCAGCCACACTAACATGTGTGACCGTGACGTCCTCGTGGTCGGAGGTCGGAGAGACAGCAGCCACACTAACATGTGTGACCGTGATGTCCTCGTGGTCGGAGGTCGGAGAGAGAGAAGCCACACTAACATGTGTGACCGTGACGTCCTCGGACGTCCGAAAGCTTTCCATGTTCCCTGCGTTCCCGTTTCCTGCGTCCTCCTCCATGTCCGCCATAATCTTCCCATCCTGCAGGGAGTGGGACAGGATGGCTGCTACGCACAGCTCCACCTGGAAGTGCAGGAAGTTATTCCACGTGTACCTAAAAAACAGGTCCTGTAGGGGAAGAGGATTAGAGTCATAAGCCACCTGCCGACCCGACACGTAACCGCTTAGCGTTGGGGAGAGATCATTAAACATTTAACCCGTTTATCTGAAGTGTCGGTCCCCTCTGATGTTCACCGACGCACATTACTCATTGCTCACGCCTGGAATTTGCATTGGTTTCGCCTAAAATATCCTCGGCAGTGCTTACAAGTAAGAGGTCCATGGTGGTGAGCCGGCACAGCTCCTGGTTAACACTGGGGGTGTTGGTGTGCAGGAGGGCGGCGATGAGGCGTGTGGCGTGGAGACGGGCATTCCCTAGAGGCTCATCCAAAACCCCAATAGTAGTGAGGATCGAAGCTTTCTGAGAGAGAGAGAGAGAGAGAGAGAGAGAGAGAGAGAGAGAGAGAGTGAGTAGAGAGAGAGAGAGAGAGACAGCTCATACCAAAAACCAGAGGACGGACCGCCGACATCGCCCTGTGACTGCGATCAGCTGCTACCGGGTCAGCTACAATTTATCCAGTAGGTCTGGCTCTACCGCTACAAATACTCGGGTAATATCCATCCCTACCGCTACAAATACTCGGGTAATATCCATCCCTACCGCTACAAATACTCGAGTAGTATCCATCTCTACCCCTTGTTTTGTCTAGAATTGATTTACTGTGCACAACACACTGTGATTTTCAGCTGTGTTTTACTATACAGAGGTGTGTGTGGTTTAGTTATTGCTAACGGCTAAGTAATTGCATGCTTGTCTGCTACAGCAGGGGTGCACACAAACTGGGGGTGCGCACAAACTGGGGGTGCGCACAAACTGGGGTGCGCACAAACTGGGGGGCGCACACACTGAGGGGCGCACAAACTGGGGGGCGCACAAACTGGGGGGCGCACAAACTGGGGGGCGCACAAACTGGGGGGCGCACAAACTGGGGGGCGCACAAACTGGGGGTGCACAAATTGGGGGGCGCGGCGGTTGCAGAGGCCCTGCGCTGTTACCCAAGGCACTTAAATGAAATGCCGGGGGACCGCGTGAAGCCTCTGCAACTCTCCTTGCCTTCAGCGACACATCACCATGGCAACGCAGCGTCAAATGACACCAGAGACAAGGTAGGGGAAGGGGGCCGCGATCAGGGAGGGAATCAGGCGCGGGGGGGAGAGGAGCGTCAGTGGAGAAGATTGTGCGCACCTGTGCCAGAGTATGATGAGAGTACTCGAGGTACCCCGATTACCGGGTGTGCTCCCCGAATGCTCCGTCTCATTCACATATATTTTATCTGTACCCTCGGGATGTATATGGCAGGGAGTGCGGCGCTGGCCATGCAGGGAGTGCGTCGCTGGTCATGCAGAGAGTGCGGCGCTGGCCATGTAGGGAGTGCGGCGCTGGCCTCTCTTATTCCGGTCGGGCCCTTTTCCTGCAGGGAGTGCGGCGCTGGCCGCTCTTATTCCGGTCGGGCCCTTTTCCTGCAGGGAGTGCGGCGCTGGTCTCTCTTATTCCGGTCGGGCTCTTTTCCTGCAGGGAGTGCGGCGCTGGCGTCTCTTATTCCGGTCGGGCCCTTTTCCTGCAGGGAGAGCGGCGCTGGCGTCTCTTATTCCGGTCGGGCCCTTTTCCTGCAGGGAGTGCGACGCTGGCGTCTCTTACTCCGGGCGGGCCCTTTTCCTGCAGGGAGTGCGGCGCTTGCCATGCAGGGAGTGCGGCGGAGGCGTCTCTTACTCAGGGCGGGCCCTTTTCCTGCAGGGAGTGCGGCGCTGGCGTCTTATTCCGGTCGGGCTCTTTTCCTGCAGGGAGTGCGGCGGAGGCCTCTCTTATTCCGGTCGGGCCCTTTTCCTGAAGGGAGTGCGGCGCTGGCCTCTCTTATTCCGGTCGGGCACTTTTCCTGCAGGGAGTGCGGCGCTGGCGTCTCTTATTCCGGTCGGGCCCTTTTCCTGCAGGGAGTGCGGCGGAGGCGTCTCTTATTCCGGTCGGGCCCTTTTCCTGCAGGGAGTGCGTCGCTGGCGTCTCTTACTCCGGTCGGGCCCTTTTCCTGCAGGGAGTGCGTCGCTGGCGTCTCTTATTCCGGTCGGGCCCTTTTCCTGCAGGGAGAGCGGCGCTGGCCTCTCTTATTCCGGCCGGGCCCTTTTCCTGCAGGGAGTGCGACGCTGGCCTCTCTTATTCCGGTCGGGCCCTTTTCCTGCAGGGAGTGCGGCGCTGGCCGCTCTTATTCCGGTCGGGCTCTTTTCCTGCAGGGAGTGCGGCGGAGGCCTCTCTTATTCCGGTCGGGCCCTTTTCCTGCAGGGAGTGCGGCGCTGGCGTCTCTTACTCCGGTCGGGCCCTTTTCCTGCAGGGAGTGCGGCGCTGGCGTCTCTTATTCCGGTTGGGCCCTTTTCCTGCAGGGAGTGCGGCGCTGGCGTCTCTTATTCCGGTCGGGCCCTTTTCCTGCAGGGAGTGCGTCGCTGGCGTCTCTTACTCTGGTCGGGCCCTTTTCCTGCAGGGAGTGCGGCGCTGGCGTCTCTTATTCCGGTCGGGCCCTTTTCCTGCAGGGAGTGCGGTGCTGGTCTCTCTTATTCCGGTCGGGCCCTTTTCCTGCAGGGAGTGCGGCGCTGGCCTCTCTTATTCCGGTTGGGCCCTTTTCCTGCAGGGAGTGCGGCGCTGGCGTCTCTTACTCCGGGCGGGCCCTTTTCCTGCAGGGAGTGCGGCGCCGGCGTCTCTTACTCCGGGCGGGCCCTTTTCCTGCAGGGAGTGCGGCGCTGGCGTCTCTTACTCCGGCCGGGCCCTTTTCCTGCAGGGAGTGCGGCGGAGGTGTCTCTTACTCCGGGCGGGCCCTTTTCCTGCAGGGAGTGCGGCGCTGGCGTCTCTTACTCCGGGCGGGCCCTTTTCCTGCAGGGAGTGCGGCGCTGGCGTCTCTTACTCCGGGCGGGCCCTTTTCCTGCAGGGAGTGCGGCGGAGGCGTCTCTTACTCCGGGCGGGCCCTTTTCCTGCAGGGAGTGCGGCGCTGGCGTCTCTTACTCCGGGCGGGCCCTTTTCCTGCAGGGAGTGCGGCGCTGGCGTCTCTTACTCCGGGCGGGCCCTTTTCCTGCAGGGAGTGCGGCGGAGGCGTCTCTTACTACGGGCGGGCCCTTTTCCTGCAGGGAGTGCGGCGGAGGCGTCTCTTACTCCGGCCGGGCCCTTTTCCTGCAGGGAGTTTGGATTTTCCGATACAGAACAGATTCCCGGAGCTCTCCATATGCCGGGCCCGAGGTAACAGCCTGTGCTCCAAGTCACAAGGGACCCTCCGGGTCGCCCCAATAAGGAGGTAACATGAAGCAATAAGAGGGCACGACCCGGCGTTTCGGGTGGTCCACGCACCAGGTGAGCAGCTCTCGCTTAAGTCTGTCTGTGTTCTCCTCTTATTGCTTTCATCCACAGTCGCTGTACGGTCCCAGGAAGCACCCTGGCGGTTACTGAATGGGGAATATAGAGAAGGACTAGCAGATCCTCATATTGCTTTCGGGGTTCCTCTGCGGGTTCCTCTGCGGGTTACTCTCGGTGGCAGGCATAGTGTGGTACACAAAAAGAAGAAAAGTGCAGACGCACATAGTGAAGTATGTTTAAAATAAAAATATATATTATTAGGGGAAGATATCTGCGAATAATCAGCATTTCATGTACAATGACACGGGTTACCCGACGTCACACCGCCACCGCTGGGTCGAAGGATGTCCACTTCGCTGCCTTTTCCTCACTTTGCTGCCTTTTCCTCACTTTGCTGCCTTTTCCCCACTTTGCTGCCTTTTCCTCACTTTGCTGCCTTTTCCTCACTTTGCTGCCTTTTCCCCACTTTGCTGCCTTTTCCTCACTTCGCTGCCTTTTCCTCACTTCGCTGCCTTTTCCTCACTTCGCTGCCTATTCCTCACTTCGCTGCCTTTTCCTCACTTTGCTGCCTTTTCCTCACTTTGCTGCCTTTTCCCCACTTTGCGGCCGGTTGTGAAACACATACGGGACTCTTGACGAATCAGCCCGGCGGTGGCTCCAACTGCTCTGACTCCTGATGGCGTCCCATCGGCGGCGGCGGCGACGGATCGGCGGTTCCGACGGCCCGGACTTCTAGGGGCGTCTCACCTGGACCTTGGGAGACGACTGGAGGGTTTTCTTCAAGTGCCGCGGCGGTGTGTTCCCAGGCAAAGATCTCCTCAAAGGCAGCAAAGTGGGCATCCTTCGACCCAGCGGTGGCGGTGTGGTGTCGGGTAACCCGTGTCATTGTACATGAAAGGCTGATTATTCTTTGATCTGATGTACGCAGATATCTTACCCTAATAATATATATTTTTATTTTAAACATACATCACTATGTGCGCCTGCGCTTTTGTTCTTTTTGTATTCCAGTTGCTCTAGGGGTGCTGTGCCATCCCTATCAATATAGCTGCAGGCGCCTATCTCCAATATAGAGGTTGTTATTCAACTTTATTATCACATAGGTGGTTAATGGGTTAATTATTTTACATTAGAGGTTATATAGTTGCGCACTTGTATTTTTTGTTTTATAGGGTGGTACAGACTCTCCAGAAGAAGGCATAAGAAGCAGAGGGGCAGGTAGAGTACATCCTGTCCCGATATAGAGGACCAGGTCTCCAGCTGTAAAACTGCAGCCAAACAAAAGCACAAGACTCCAGGACACAAGTCTGCAGACTTTGATGTGCTGACCCCCCAGTGCACCAGCTTTGCAGCCAGGAGACCCCCCATGCTGTTTAGGAAATGCTGGTCGAACCTGCAATTCTGCATCAGAGGTGCAATCCCTCTTAGCTGACTAAAAGCAGCATTATATAAAGATCTCAAAGTAGTTAGCTTCCTTAAAGGGTCATAGGAGCAAAGTGTACTAATGGCAGTGACATGGTTAAGGGGTCAGTCCCTCCTAGGGGCAAAGTGTACTAAGGAACCCCTGCAGAATGCATCACCTGCAGGGGTTCCTGTACGCGGGGAGCTGGGAAACGCATCTCTTGCAGGGGTTCTTGTACGGGGGAAACGCGTCTCGTGCCGGGGTTCCTGTACGTGGGGAGATTGGAAACGCATCTCCTGCAGGGGTTCCTGTACATGGGGAGCTGTGAAACGCATCTCCTGCCGGGGTTCCTGTACGTGGGGTGATTGGAAACGCGTCTCCTGCAGGGGTTCCTGTACGTGAGGAGCTGTGAAATGCATCTCCTGCAGGGGGTCCTGTACGTGCGGAGCTGTGAAACGCGTCTCCTGCCAGGGTTCCTGTACGTGGGGAGATGGGAAATGCATCTCCTGCAGAAGTTCCTGTACGTGAGGAGCTGTGAAACGCGTCTCATACCGGGGTTCCTGTACGTGAGGAGCTGTGAATCGTGTCTCTTGCCGGGGTTCCTGTACGTGGGGAGCTGTGAATCGTGTCTCTTGCCGGGGTTCCTGTACGTGGGGAGCTGTGAATCGTGTCTCTTGCCGGGGTTCCTGTACGTGAGGAGCTGTGAAACGTGTCTCTTGCAGGGGTTCCTGTACGTGAGGAGCTGTGAATCGTGTCTCTTGCAGGGGTTCCTGTATGTGGGAAGCTGTGAAACGCGTCTCTTGCCGGGGTTCCTGTACATGGGGAGCTGTGAAACGCGTCTCGTGCCGGGGTTCCTGTACGTGAGCTGTGAAACGCGTCTCGTACCGGGGTTCCTGTACGTGAGGAGCTGTGAATCGTGTCTCTTGCAGGGGTTCCTGTACGTGGGGAGCTGTGAATCGTGTCTCTTGCCGGGGTTCCTGTACGTGAAGAGCTGTGAATCGTGTCTCTTGCAGGGGTTCCTGTATGTGGGGAGGTGTGAAACGTGTCTCTTGCAGGGGTTCCTGTATGTGGGGAGGTGTGAAACGTGTCTCTTGCAGGGGTTCCTGTACGTGGGGAGGTGTGAAACGTGTCTCTTGCAGGGGTTCCTGTACGTGGGGAGGTGTGAAACGCGTCTCGTGTCGGGGTTCCTGTACGTGGGGAGCTGTGAATCGTGTCTCTTGTCGGGGTTCCTGTATGTGGGAAGCTGTGAAACGCATCTCTTGCCGGGGTTCCTGTACGTGGGGAGCTGTGAAACGCGTCTCGTGCCAGGGTTCCTGTACGTGAGGAGCTGTGAAACGCGTCTCGTGTCGGGGGTTCCTGTACGTGGGGAGCTGTGAATCGTGTCTCTTGCAGGGGTTCCTGTATGTGGGAAGCTGTGAAACGCGTCTCTTGCCGGGGTTCCTGTACGTGGGGAGCTGTGAAACGCGTCTCGTGCCGGGGTTCCTGTACGTGAGGAGCTGTGAAACGCGTCTCGTGCCGGGGTTCCTGTACGTGAGGAGCTGTGAATCGTGTCTCTTGCAGGGGTTCCTGTACGTGGGGAGCTGTGAATCGTGTCTCTTGCCGGGGTTCCTGTACGTGGGGAGCTGTGAATCGTGTCTCTTGCAGGGGTTCCTGTATGTGGGGAGGTGTGAATCGTGTCTCTTGCAGGGGTTCCTGTACGTGTGGAGCTGTGAATCGTGTCTCTTGCCGGGGTTCCTGTACGTGGGGAGCTGTGAATCGTGTCTCTTGCCGGGGTTCCTGTACGTGGGGAGGTGTGAAACGCGTCTCTTGCAGAGGTTCCTGTACGTGAGGAGCTGTGAATCGTGTCTCTTGCCGGGGTTCCTATACAATGGGGAGGTGTGAAACGTGTCTCTTGCCGGGGTTCCTGTATGTGGGGAGCTGTGAATCGTGTCTCTTGCCGGGGTTCCTGTATGTGGGGAGCTGTGAATCGTGTCTCTTGCAGGGGTTCCTGTATGTGGGGAGGTGTGAATCGTGTCTCTTGCCGGGGTTCCTGTACAATGGGGAGGTGTGAAACGTGTCTCTTGCCGGGGTTCCTGTATGTGGGGAGCTGTGAATCGTGTCTCTTGCCGGGGTTCCTGTACGTGTGGAGCTGTGAATCGTGTCTCTTGCCGGGGTTCCTGTATGTGGGGAGCTGTGAATCGTGTCTCTTGCAGGGGTTCCTGTATGTGGGGAGGTGTGAAACGCGTCTCTTGCCGGGGTTCCTGTACGTGGGGAGCTGTGAATCGTGTCTCTTGCCGGGGTTCCTGTACAATGGGGAGGTGTGAAACGTGTCTCGTGCCGGGGTTCCTGTATGTGGGAAGCAGTAGCAGGGTTTTACCTTGGGGGGATGCAGGAGGAGCTGTGAAACGCGTCTCCTGCAGGGATTCCTGTACGTGGGAAGCAGTAGCAGGGTTTTACCTTGGGGGGATGCAGGAGGAGCTGTGAAACGCGTCTCCTGCAGGGATTCCTGTATGTGGGAAGCAGTAGCAGGGTTTTACCTTGGGGGGATGCAGGAGGAGCTGTGAAACGCGTCTCCTGCAGGGATTCCTGTATGTGGGAAGCAGTAGCAGGGTTTTACCTTGGGGGGATGCAGGAGGAGCTGTGAAACGCGTCTCGTGCCGGGGTTCCTGTATGTGGGAAGCAGTAGCAGGGTTTTACCTTGGGGGGATGCAGGAGGAGCTGTGAAACGCGTCTCCTGCAGGGATTCCTGTATGTGGGAAGCAGTAGCAGGGTTTTACCTTGGGGGGATGCAGGAGGAGCTGTGAAACGCGTCTCCTGCAGGGATTCCTGTATGTGGGAAGCAGTAGCAGGGTTTTACCTTGGGGGGATGCAGGAGGAGCTGTGAAACGCGTCTCCTGCAGGGATTCCTGTATGTGGGAAGCAGTAGCAGGGTTTTACCTTGGGGGGATGCAGGAGGAGCTGTGAAACGCGTCTCCTGCAGGGATTCCTGTATGTGGGAAGCAGTAGCAGGGTTTTACCTTGGGGGGATGCAGGAGGAGCTGTGAAACGCGTCTCCTGCAGGGATTCCTGTATGTGGGAAGCAGTAGCAGGGTTTTACCTTGGGGGGATGCAGGAGGAGCTGTGAAACGCGTCTCCTGCAGGGATTCCTGTATGTGGGAAGCAGTAGCAGGGTTTTACCTTGGGGGGATGCAGGAGGAGCTGTGAAACGCGTCTCCTGCAGGGATTCCTGTATGTGGGAAGCAGTAGCAGGGTTTTACCTTGGGGGGATGCAGGAGGAGCTGTGAAACGCGTCTCCTGCAGGGATTCCTGTATGTGGGAAGCAGTAGCAGGGTTTTACCTTGGGGGGATGCAGGAGGAGCTGTGAAACGCGTCTCCTGCAGGGATTCCTGTATGTGGGAAGCAGTAGCAGGGTTTTACCTTGGGGGGATGCAGGAGGCGCTGTGAAACGCGTCTCCTGCAGGGATTCCTGTATGTGGGAAGCAGTAGCAGGGTTTTACCTTGGGGGGATGTAGGAGGCGCTGTGAAACGCGTCTCCTGCAGGGATTCCTGTATGTGGGAAGCAGTAGCAGGGTTTTACCTTGGGGGGATGCAGGAGGAGCTGTGAAACGCGTCTCCTGCAGGGATTCCTGTATGTGGGAAGCAGTAGCAGGGTTTTACCTTGGGGGGATGCAGGAGGAGCTGTGAAACGCGTCTCCTGCAGGGATTCCTGTATGTGGGAAGCAGTAGCAGGGTTTTACCTTGGGGGGATGCAGGAGGAGCTGTGAAACGCGTCTCCTGCAGGGATTCCTGTATGTGGGAAGCAGTAGCAGGGTTTTACCTTGGGGGGATGCAGGAGGCGCTGTGAAACGCGTCTCCTGCAGGGATTCCTGTATGTGGGAAGCAGTAGCAGGGTTTTACCTTGGGGGGATGCAGGAGGCGCTGTGAAACGCGTCTCCTGCAGGGATTCCTGTATGTGGGAAGCAGTAGCAGGGTTTTACCTTGGGGGGATGCAGGAGGAGCTGTGAAACGCGTCTCCTGCAGGGATTCCTGTATGTGGGAAGCAGTAGCAGGGTTTTACCTTGGGGGGATGCAGGAGGAGCTGTGAAACGCGTCTCGTGCCGGGGTTCCTGTATGTGGGAAGCAGTAGCAGGGTTTTACCTTGGGGGGATGCAGGAGGAGCTGTGAAACGCGTCTCCTGCAGGGATTCCTGTATGTGGGAAGCAGTAGCAGGGTTTTACCTTGGGGGGATGCAGGAGGAGCTGTGAAACGCGTCTCCTGCAGGGATTCCTGTATGTGGGAAGCAGTAGCAGGGTTTTACCTTGGGGGGATGCAGGAGGCGCTGTGAAACGCGTCTCCTGCAGGGATTCCTGTATGTGGGAAGCAGTAGCAGGGTTTTACCTTGGGGGGATGCAGGAGGCGCTGTGAAACGCGTCTCCTGCAGGGATTCCTGTATGTGGGAAGCAGTAGCAGGGTTTTACCTTGGGGGGATGCAGGAGGAGCTGTGAAACGCGTCTCCTGCAGGGATTCCTGTATGTGGGAAGCAGTAGCAGGGTTTTACCTTGGGGGGATGCAGGAGGAGCTGTGAAACGCGTCTCGTGCCGGGGTTCCTGTATGTGGGAAGCAGTAGCAGGGTTTTACCTTGGGGGGATGCAGGAGGAGCTGTGAAACGCGTCTCCTGCAGGGATTCCTGTATGTGGGAAGCAGTAGCAGGGTTTTACCTTGGGGGGATGCAGGAGGAGCTGTGAAACGCGTCTCCTGCAGGGATTCCTGTATGTGGGAAGCAGTAGCAGGGTTTTACCTTGGGGGGATGCAGGAGGAGCTGTGAAACGCGTCTCCTGCAGGGATTCCTGTATGTGGGAAGCAGTAGCAGGGTTTTACCTTGGGGGGATGCAGGAGGAGCTGTGAAACGCGTCTCCTGCAGGGATTCCTGTATGTGGGAAGCAGTAGCAGGGTTTTACCTTGGGGGGATGCAGGAGGAGCTGTGAAACGCGTCTCCTGCAGGGATTCCTGTATGTGGGAAGCAGTAGCAGGGTTTTACCTTGGGGGGATGCAGGAGGAGCTGTGAAACGCGTCTCCTGCAGGGATTCCTGTATGTGGGAAGCAGTAGCAGGGTTTTACCTTGGGGGGATGCAGGAGGAGCTGGTGGAAGTCCTTCAGCCGCGGCTCAATACCCTGCAGGATACTGCTGCTGACAGTGTGAGGTCTCTCATATCCCTGAGGCAGCGAGTCGAGGAGAGGATCTACACTGCAGAGAGAGGCGGTGAGAGAGAGAGCG
>NC_134487.1:4412459-4490805 GCF_040206685.1 Ascaphus truei
AAAGAGGCGGTAAGAGAGAGTGAGAGGCGGTAAGAGAGAGGCGGTAAGAGAGAGAGGCGGTGAGAGAGAGAGAGAGACGGTGAGAGAGAGAGAGAGAGGCGGTGAGAGAGAGAGAGGCGGTGAGAGAGAGAGAAAGAGGCGGTAAGAGAGCGTGAGAAGCGGTAAGATAGAGTGAAAGGCGGTAAGAGAGAGTGAGAGGCGGTGAGAGAGAGACAGGCGGTGAGAGAGAGAGAGAGGCGGTGAGAGAGAGAGAGAGGCGGTGAGAGAGAGAGAGGCGGTGAGAGAGAGAGAAAGAGGCGGTAAGAGAGAGTGAGAGGCGGTAAGAGAGAGGCGGTAAGAGAGAGAGGCGGTGAGAGAGAGAGAGAGACGGTGAGAGAGAGAGAGAGAGGCGGTGAGAGAGAGAGAGAGGCGGTGAGAGAGAGAGAGAGGCGGTGAGAGAGAGAGAGAGGCGGTGAGAGAGACAGGCGGTGAGAGAGAGACAGGCGGTGAGAGAGAGACAGGCGGTGAGAGAGAGACAGGCGGTGAGAGAGAGACAGGCGGTGAGAGAGAAACAGGCGGTGAGAGAGAGACAGGCGGTGAGAGAGAGAGACAGGCGGTGAGAGAAAGACAGGCGGTGACACAGAGAGGCGGTGAGAGAGAAACAGGTGGTGAGAGGGAGGGGGTGAGAGAGAGAGGCGCGGTGAGAGAGAGAGAGAGAGGTGCGGTGTCAGAAAGAGAACGGTGTCAGACAGAGAAAGAGAGCGGTGTCAGACAGACAGAGAGAGCGGTGTCAGACAGACAGAGAGAGCGGTGTCAGACAGACAGAGAGAGCGGTGTCAGACAGACAGAGAGAGCGGTGTCAGACAGACAGAGAGAGCGGTGTCAGACAGACAGAGAGAGCGGTGTCAGACAGACAGAGAGAGCGGTGTCAGACAGACAGAGAGAGCGGTGTCAGACAGACAGAGAGAGCGGTGTCAGACAGACAGAGAGAGCGGTGTCAGACAGACAGAGAGAGCGGTGTCAGACAGACAGAGAGAGCGGTGTCAGACAGACAGAGAGAGCGGTGTCAGACAGACAGAGAGAGCGGTGTCAGACAGAGAGAGAGCGGGAGCGGTGTCAGACAGACAGAGAGAGCGCGGTCCTGCAGCAGCACATACCTTGGCCTCCGGTTCTCCAGCAATGTCAGCAGGATCTGGGTCCCACTCACCATACAGCTCTCTGAATGCTCCCCATCAAACATGTTCTGTAGGATCTGCTCCACACACTGCTGCCTGAAGGGACACACAGCACATGCTTACTGCTCCACACACTGCTGCCTGCAGGGACACACAGCACATACTTACTGCTCCACACACTGCTGCCTGCAGGGACACACAGCACATGCTTACTGCTCCACACACTGCTGCCTGCAGGGACACACAGCACATACTTACTGCTCCACACACTGCTGCCTGCAGGGACACACAGCACATGCTTACTGCTCCACACACTGCTGCCTGCAGGGACACACAGCACATGCTTACTGCTCCACACACTGCTGCCTGCAGGGACACACAGCACATACTTACTGCTCCACACACTGCTGCCTGCAGGGACACACAGCACATGCTTACTGCTCCACACACTGCTGCCTGCAGGGACACACAGCACATGCTTACTGCCCCACACACTGCTGCCTGCAGGGACACACAGCACATGCTTACTGCTCCACACACTGCTGTCTGCAGGGACACACACAGCATATACTTACTGCTCCACACACTGCTGCCTGCAGGGACACACAGCACATACTTACTGCTCCACACACTGCTGCCTGCAGGGACACACACAGCACATGCTTACTGCTCCACACACTGCTGCCTGCAGAGACACACACAGCACATGCTTACTGCTCCACACACTGCTGCCTGCAGAGACACACACAGCACATGCTTACTGCGCCACACACTGCTGCCTGCAGAGAGACACACAGCACATGCTTACTGCTCCACACACTGCTGCCTGCAGGGACACACAGCACATGCTTACTGCTCCACACACTGCTGCCTGCAGGAACACACAGCACATACTTACTGCTCCACACACTGCTGCCTGCAGGGACACACAGCACATACTTACTGCTCCACACACTGCTGCCTGCAGGGACACACAGCACATGCTTACTGCTCCACACACTGCTGCCTGCAGGGACACACACAGCACATGCTTACTGCTCCACACACTGCTGCCTGCAGGGACACACACAGCATATACTTACTGCTCCACACACTGCTGCCTGCAGGGACACACAGCACATACTTACTGCTCCACACACTGCTGCCTGCAGGGACACACACAGCACATGCTTACTGCACCACACACTGCTGCCTGTAGGGACACACAGCACATACTTACTGCTCCACACACTGCTGCCTGCAGGGACACACACAGCACATGCTTACTGCTCCCTGCAGGGACACACACAGCACATGCTTACTGCTCCACACACTGCTGCCTGCAGGGACACACACAGCACAAGCTTACTGCTCCACACACTGCTGCCTGCAGGGACACACACAGCACATGCTTACTGCTCCACACACTGCTGCCTGCAGGGACACACAGCACATACTTACTGCTCCACACATGCTGCCTGCAGGGACACACAGCACATACTTACTGCTCCACACACTGCTGCCTGCAGGGACACATAGCACACACTTACTGCTCCACACAGTGCTGCCGGCAGGGACACACACAGCACATGCTTACTGCTCCACACACTGCTGCCTGCAGGGACACACAGCACATACTTACTGCTCCACACACTGCTGCCTGCAGGGACACACACAGCACATGCTTACTACTCCACACACTGCTGCCTGCAGGGACACACAGCACATGCTTACTGCTCCACACACTGCTGCCTGCAGGGACACATAGCACACACTTACTGCTCCACACAGTGCTGCCGGCAGGGACACACACAGCACATGCTTACTGCTCCACACACTGCTGCCTGCAGGGACACACACAGCACATGCTTACTGCTCCACACACTGCTGCCTGCAGGGACACACACAGCACATGCTTACTGCTCCACACACTGCTGCCTGCAGGGACACACAGCATATACTTACTGCTCTACACACTGCTGCCTGCAGGGACACACAGCACATGCTTACTGCTCCACACACTGCTGCCTGCAGGGACACACAGCACATGCTTACTGCTCCACACACTGCTGCCTGCAGGGACACACACAGCACATGCTTACTGCTCCACACACTGCTGCCTGCAGCGACACACAGCACATACTTACTGCTCCACACACTGCTGCCTGCAGGGACACACAGCATATACTTACTGCTCCACACACTGCTGCCTGCAGGGACACACAGCACATACTTACTGCTCCACACACTGCTGCCTGCAGGGACACACACAGCTACCCACAGGGACACACACAGCACATGCTTACTGCTCCACACACTGCTGCCTGCAGGGACACACAGCATATACTTACTGCTCCACACACTGCTGCCTGCAGGGACACACACAGCACATGCTTACTGCTCCACACACTGCTGCCTGCAGGGACACACAGCATATACTTACTGCTCCACACACTGCTGCCTGCAGGGACACACACAGCACATGCTTACTGCTCCACACACTGCTGCCTGCAGGGACACACACAGCACATGCTTACTGCTCCACACACTGCTGCCTGCAGGGACACACAGCACATACTTACTGCTCCACACACTGCTGCCTGCAGGGACACACACAGCACATGCTTACTGCTCCACACACTGCTGCCTGCAGAGACACACACAGCACATACTTACTGCTCCACACACTGCTGCCTGCAGGGACACACAGCACATACTTACTGCTCTACACACTGCTGCCTGCAGGGACACACAGCACATGCTTACTGTTCCACACACTGCTGCCTGCAGGGACACACACAGCACATGCTTACTGCTCCACACACTGCTGCCTGCAGGGACACACACAGCATATACTTACTGCTCCACACACTGCTGCCTGCAGGGACACACAGCACATACTTACTGCTCCACACACTGCTGCCTGCAGGGACACACACAGCACATGCTTACTGCTCCACACACTGCTGCCTGCAGGGACACACAGCACATACTTACTGCTCCACACACTGCTGCCTGCAGGGACACACACAGCACATGCTTACTGCTCCCTGCAGGGACACACACAGCACATGCTTACTGCTCCACACACTGCTGCCTGCAGGGACACACACAGCACAAGCTTACTGCTCCACACACTGCTGCCTGCAGGGACACACACAGCACATGCTTACTGCTCCACACACTGCTGCCTGCAGGGACACACAGCACATACTTACTGCTCCACACATGCTGCCTGCAGGGACACACAGCACATACTTACTGCTCCACACACTGCTGCCTGCAGGGACACACAGCACATACTTACTGCTCCACACACTGCTGCCTGCAGGGACACACAGCACATACTTACTGCTCCACACACTGCTGCCTGCAGGGACACACAGCACATACTTACTGCTCCACACACTGCTGCCTGCAGGGACACACACAGCACATGCTTACTGCTCCACACATGCTGCCTGCAGGGACACACACAGCACATGCTTACTGCTCCACACATGCTGCCTGCAGGGACACACACAGCACATGCTTACTGCTCCACACACTGCTGCCTGCAGGGACACACAGCACATACTTACTGCTCCACACACTGCTGCCTGCAGGGACACACAGCACATACTTACTGCTCCACACACTGCTGCCTGCAGGGACACACAGCACATACTTACTGCTCCACACACTGCTGCCTGCAGGGACACACACAGCACATGCTTACTGCTCCACACACTGCTGCCTGCAGGGACACACAGCACATGCTTACTGCTCCACACACTGCTGCCTGCAGGGACACATAGCACACACTTACTGCTCCACACAGTGCTGCCGGCAGGGACACACACAGTACATGCTTACTGCTCCACACACTGCTGCCTGCAGGGACACACACAGCACATGCTTACTGCTCCACACACTGCTGCCTGCAGGGACACACACGGCACATGCTTACTGCTCCACACACTGCTGCCTGCAAGGACACACAGCATATACTTACTGCTCTACACACTGCTGCCTGCAGGGACACACAGCACATGCTTACTGCTCCACACACTGCTGCCTGCAGGGACACACAGCACATGCTTACTGCTCCACACACTGCTGCCTGCAGGGACACACACAGCACATGCTTACTGCTCCACACACTGCTGCCTGCAGCGACACACAGCACATACTTACTGCTCCACACACTGCTGCCTGCAGGGACACACAGCATATACTTACTGCTCCACACACTGCTGCCTGCAGGGACACACAGCACATACTTACTGCTCCACACACTGCTGCCTGCAGGGACACACAGCACATACTTACTGCTCCACACACTGCTGCCTGCAGGGACACACAGCACATACTTACTGCTCCACACACTGCTGCCTGCAGGGACACACAGCATATACTTACTGCTCTACACACTGCTGCCTGCAGGGACACACAGCACATGCTTACTGCTCCACACACTGCTGCCTGCAGGGACACACACAGCTACCCACAGGGACACACACAGCACATGCTTACTGCTCCACACACTGCTGCCTGCAGGGACACACAGCATATACTTACTGCTCCACACACTGCTGCCTGCAGGGACACACACAGCACATGCTTACTGCTCCACACACTGCTGCCTGCAGGGACACACACAGCACATGCTTACTGCTCCACACACTGCTGCCTGCAGGGACACACAGCACATGCTTACTGCTCCACACACTGCTGCCTGCAGGGACACATAGCACACACTTACTGCTCCACACAGTGCTGCCGGCAGGGACACACACAGCACATGCTTACTGCTCCACACACTGCTGCCTGCAGGGACACACACAGCACATGCTTACTGCTCCACACACTGCTGCCTGCAGGGACACACACGGCACATGCTTACTGCTCCACACACTGCTGCCTGCAAGGACACACAGCATATACTTACTGCTCTACACACTGCTGCCTGCAGGGACACACAGCACATGCTTACTGCTCCACACACTGCTGCCTGCAGGGACACACAGCACATGCTTACTGCTCCACACACTGCTGCCTGCAGGGACACACACAGCACATGCTTACTGCTCCACACACTGCTGCCTGCAGTGACACACAGCACATACTTACTGCTCCACACACTGCTGCCTGCAGGGACACACAGCATATACTTACTGCTCCACACACTGCTGCCTGCAGGGACACACAGCACATACTTACTGCTCCACACACTGCTGCCTGCAGGGACACACAGCACATACTTACTGCTCCACACACTGCTGCCTGCAGGGACACACAGCATATACTTACTGCTCCACACACTGCTGCCTGCAGGGACACACACAGCACATGCTTACTGCTCCACACACTGCTGCCTGCAGGGACACACACAGCACATGCTTACTGCTCCACACACTGCTGCCTGCAGGGACACACAGCACATGCTTACTGCTCCACACACTGCTGCCTGCAGGGACACATAGCACACACTTACTGCTCCACACAGTGCTGCCGGCAGGGACACACACAGCACATGCTTACTGCTCCACACACTGCTGCCTGCAGGGACACACACAGCACATGCTTACTGCTCCACACACTGCTGCCTGCAGGGACACACACGGCACATGCTTACTGCTCCACACACTGCTGCCTGCAAGGACACACAGCATATACTTACTGCTCTACACACTGCTGCCTGCAGGGACACACAGCACATGCTTACTGCTCCACACACTGCTGCCTGCAGGGACACACAGCACATGCTTACTGCTCCACACACTGCTGCCTGCAGGGACACACACAGCACATGCTTACTGCTCCACACACTGCTGCCTGCAGTGACACACAGCACATACTTACTGCTCCACACACTGCTGCCTGCAGGGACACACAGCATATACTTACTGCTCCACACACTGCTGCCTGCAGGGACACACAGCACATACTTACTGCTCCACACACTGCTGCCTGCAGGGACACACAGCACATACTTACTGCTCCACACACTGCTGCCTGCAGGGACACACAGCACATACTTACTGCTCCACACACTGCTGCCTGCAGGGACACACAGCATATACTTACTGCTCTACACACTGCTGCCTGCAGGGACACACAGCACATGCTTACTGCTCCACACACTGCTGCCTGCAGGGACACACACAGCTACCCACAGGGACACACACAGCACATGCTTACTGCTCCACACACTGCTGCCTGCAGGGACACACAGCATATACTTACTGCTCCACACACTGCTGCCTGCAGGGACACACACAGCACATGCTTACTGCTCCACACACTGCTGCCTGCAGGGACACACACAGCACATGCTTACTGCTCCACACACTGCTGCCTGCAGGGACACACAGCATATACTTACTGCTCCACACACTGCTGCCTGCAGGGACACACACAGCACATGCTTACTGCTCCACACACTGCTGCCTGCAGGGACACACACAGCACATGCTTACTGCTCCACACACTGCTGCCTGCAGGGACACACAGCACATGCTTACTGCTCCACACACTGCTGCCTGCAGGGACACACAGCACATGCTTACTGCTCCACACACTGCTGCCTGCAGGGACACACAGCACATGCTTACTGCTCCACACACTGCTGCCTGCAGGGACACACACAGCATATACTTACTGCTCCACACACTGCTGCCTGCAGGGACACACACAGCACATACTTACTGCTGCACACACTGTTGCCGGCAGGGACACACAGCACATGCTTACTGCTCCCTGCAGGGACACACACAGCACATACTTACTGCTCCACACACTGCTGCCTGCAGGGACACACACAGCACATGCTTACTGCTCCACACACTGCTGCCTGCAGGGACACACAGCATATACTTACTGCTCCACACACTGCTGCCTGCAGGGACACACAGCACACGCTTACTGCTCCACACACTGTTGCCGGCAGGAACACACACAGCACACGCATACTGCTGCACACACTGCTGCCTGCAGAGACACACACAGCACACGCTTACTGCTCCACACACTGCTGCCTGCAGGGACACACACAGCACATACTTACTGCTGCACACACTGTTGCCGGCAGGGACACACAGCACATGCTTACTGCTCCCTGCAGGGACACACACAGCACATACTTACTGCTCCACACACAGCTGCCTGCAGGGACACACACAGCACATACTTACTGCTCCACACACTGCTGCCTGCAGGGACACACAGCACATGCTTACTGCTCCACACACTGCTGCCTGCAGGGACACACACAGCATATACTTACTGCTCCACACACTGCTGCCTGCAGGGACACACACAGCACATACTTACTGCTGCACACACTGTTGCCGGCAGGGACACACAGCACATGCTTACTGCTCCACACACTGCTGCCTGCAGAGAGACACACAGCACACGCTTACTGCTGCACACACTGTTGCCGGCAGGGACACACAGCACATACTTACTGCTCCACACACTGCTGCCTGCAGGGACACACCCAGCACACGCTTACAGAGAACACACACAGCACATGCTTACTGCTCCACACACTGTTGCCGGCAGGAACACACACAGCACATACTTACTGCTCCACACACTGCTGCCTGCAGGGACACACAGCACACACTTACTGCTCCACACACTGTTGCCGGCAGGAACACACACAGCACACGCATACTGCTGCACACACTGCTGCCTGCAGAGACACACACAGCACACGCTTACTGCTCCACACACTGCTGCCTGCAGAGACACACACAGCACACGCTTACAGAGAACACACACAGCACACGCATACTGCTGCACACACTGTTGCCGGCAGGGACATACACAGAGTGATACTAGTACATACACATACAGCATAGTCACCGATATCACGCATACAGTACACGCTTCCTGATATCACACGTGCAAACACACAAAGCCATTACCAATATCAAACATACTGATGTCACACACACTTACAGACATCACAAACACACGTGTTAACCACCTAACACACACACACACACACACACAGAGTTGTAGAAACGCGCAGTGAGTGCTCTCCGTTCGGCGCCGTCCCATACTCACGACTCCAGGGCAGACAGCAGCGGGTCTGGCGCCAGCGTCTCGTGCATCGGATTGCCCTGATCCCGGCTCAGTCTGATGAGGTCACACAGGGTCTGTGACGCGTTCGTCTGTCTCTGCAAGAGGTCATTGGAGAAGGATCTGAACAGGCTGCAAGCCCTGCACCCCCGCCACTGACCGATGCGCCACTGACCGATGCGCGTGTGAGGAGACCTACCTAATCTCTACCACTGACCCGTGTGCCACTGACCGATGCGTGTGTGTGAGGAAACCTACCTAATAACCCCCGCCACTGACCGATGCGCCACTGACCGATGCGCGTGTGAGGAAACCTACCTAATAACCTCCGCCACTGACCGATGCGCCACTGACCGATGCGCGTGTGCAAGGAGACCTACCTAATAACCTCCGCCACTGACCGATGCGCGTGTGTAAGGAGATCTAACTAATAACCTCCGCCACTGACCGATGCGCGTGTGTAAGGAGATCTAACTAATAATCTCTACCACTGACCAATGCGCGTGTGTGAGGAGACCTACCTAACGACCACCGCCACTGACCGATGCGCCACTGACCGATGCGCGTGTGAGGAGACCTACCTAATAACCTCCGCCACTGACCGATGCGCCACTGACCGATGCGCGTGTGAGGAGACCTACCTAATAACCTCCGCCACTGACCGATGCGCGCGTGTGAGGAAACCTACCTAATAACCTCCGCCACTGACCGATGCGCGTGTGTGAGGAAACCTACCTAATAACCTCCGCCACTGACCGATGCGCGAGTGTAAGGAGACCTACCTAATAATCTCTGCCACTGACTGATGCGCCACTGACCGATGCGCGTGTGTGAGGAGACCTACCTAATAACCTCCGCCACTGACCGATGCGCGTGTGTAAGGAGACCTACCTAATAATCTCTGCCACTGACTGATGCGCGTGTGTGAGGAGACCTACCTAATAACCTCCGCCACTGACCGATGCGCGTGTGCAAGGAGACCTACCTAATAATCTCTGCCACTGACTGATGCGCGTGTGTGAGGAGACCTACCTAATAACCTCCGCCACTGACCGATGCGCGTGTGAGGAAACCTACCTAATAACCTCCGCCACTGACCGATGCGCGTGTGTAAGGAGACCTACCTAATAACCTCTACCAGTGACCGATGCGCGTGTGAGGAAACCTACCTAATAATCTCCGCCACTGACCGATGCGCGTGTGTAAGGAGACCTACCTAATGACCTCCGCCACTGACCGATGCGCCACTGACCGATGCGCGTGAGGAGACCTACCTAATCTCTACCACTGACCCGTGTGCCACTGACCAATGCGCGTGTGTGAGGAGACCTACCTAATAACCTCCGCCACTGACCGATGCGCGTGTGTAATGAGACCTACCTAATAACCTCCGCCACTGACCGATGCACGTGTGTGAGGAGACCTACCTAATAACCTCCGCCACTGACCGATGCGCGTGTGTAAGGAGACCTACCTAATAACTTCCGCCACTGACCAATGCGCGTGTGAGGAAACCTACCTAATAATCTCCGCCACTGACCGATGCGCGTGTTTAATGAGACCTACCTAATAACCTCCGCCACTGACCGATGCCCGTGTGCAAGGAGACCTACCTAATAACCTCCGCCACTGACCGATGTGCGTGTGTAATGAGACCTACCTAATAACCTCCACCACTGACCGATGCGCGTGTGAGGAAACCTACCTAATAACCTCCGCCACTGACCGATGCGCGTGTGTAAGGAGACCTACCTAATAATCTCTACCACTGACCGATGCGCGTGTGAGGAAACCTACCTAATAATCTCCGCCACTGACCGATGTGCGTGTGTAAGGAGACCTACCTAATAACCTCCGCCACTGACCGACGCGCGTGTGCAAGGAGACCTACCTAATAACCTCTGCCACTGACCGATGCGCGTGTGTAAGGAGACCTACCTAATAACCTCCACCACTGACCGATGCGCATGTGTAAGGAGACCTACCTAATAACCTCCGCCACTGGCCGATGCACGTGTGTAAGGAGACCTACCTAATAATCTCTACCACTGACCGATGCGCGTGTGTAAGGAAACCTACCTAGTAATCTCTACCACTGACCGATGCGCGTGTGCAAGGAGACCTACCTAATAACCTCCGCCACTGACCGATGCGCGTGTGCAAGGAGACCTACCTAATAACCTCCGCCACTGACCGATGCGCATGTGCAAGGAGACCTACCTAATAACCTCTGCCACTGACCGATGCGCGTGTGTAAGGAGACCTACCTAATAACCTCCGCCACTGACCGATGCGCGTGTGTGAGGAGACCTCCCTAATAACCTCCGCCACTGACCGATGCGCGTGTGTGAGGAGACCTACCTAATAACCTCTGCCACTGACCGATGCGCGTTTGTGAGGAGACCTACCTAATAACCTCTGCCACTGACCGATGTGCTCGGAGATAGAGACGCTGTGTTGTGTGCTCAGAGATTGAGACGCTGTGTTGTGTGCTCAGAGATGGAGATGTGTTGTGTGCTCAGAGATGGAGATGTGTTGTGTGCTCAGAGATGGAGATGTTGTGTTGTGTGCTCAGAGATGGAGATGTTTTGTTGTGTGCTCAGAGATGGAGATGTTGTGTTGTGTGCTCAGAGATGGATATGTTGTGTTGTGTGCTCAGAGATGGAGATGTTGTGTTGTGTGCTCAAAGATTATTGTGACACTCACATCTTCATCCTGACGGGCATGGATCAAATCCACCAATCTCTGAATAAGTTTCTCCTCGTTCAGCCACTGGGAGGAAGGAGAAGAGAGATCAGTGATACCGTGCAATGTGTCACAGTAACATGCTCAGGGCCGCCAACAGGTGGGGTCTGCCGGTGTTGGCGTCCCGGGCCCGGTGAGTCAGGAATAAAAAAAAAGAAAGAGCGGGGGAAATTTCCTACCAGCCAATCAGAGCGATGCCAGTCTACTGAAGCCAAGCAAGCGGATCTGCTGCATCTACCAAGGGCATGCGCCAACCTGGCACCTCAGCCACTTGGTATGCAGAAGCCACCCGCTGGTTTAGGCTTCACTCAGTCTGGGGAGGGCCCATGGTAGTCCTGAGGACTACCATTCATCCCGGGACGTGGGTGCTCAGCCTAAACCTCCTGTCCAAATGCTCCTCACACGTCTGGCATCCTCTGAGGCTTCCATGTCCGATGTCTGGGTAGACACGCTGGCACCACGCTGGTAGCCCAGTGACTCACCCAGAACACAGGTCCGGAAAAACCCAGCTCATTATACCGTGCACAAGCGCATACGTACTTTACACACACTGTGTAATAACATATACATTATATACTTTCCTGTCTTCTGGCTATGGGGAATAGAATAGGAAGACGCACTTTATTCCTACAGCCATATTCCCCACTCACTATAACCGGACTTAACTGTCACACTCCTCACAACCTTATTCCCCACTCACTATAACCGGACTTAACTGTCACACTCCTCACAGCCTTATTCCCCACTCACTATAACCGGACTTAACTGTCACACTCCTCACAACCTTATTCCCCACTCACTATAACCGGACTTAACTGTCACACTCCTCACAGCCATATTCCCCACTCACTATAACCGGACTTAACTGTCACACTCCTCACAGCCATATTCCCCACTCACTATAACCGGACTTAACTGTCACACTCCTCACAGCCATATTCCCCACTCACTATAACCGGACTTAACTGTCACACTCCTCACAGCCATATTCCCCACTCACTATAACCGGACTTAACTGTCACACTCCTCACAACCTTATTCCCCACTCACTATAACCGGACGTAACTGTCACACTCCTCACAACCTTATTCCCCACTCACTATAACCGGACTTAACTGTCACACTCCTCACAACCTTATTCCCCACTCACTATAACCGGACTTAACTGTCACACTCCTCACAGCCATATTCCCCACTCACTATAACCGGACTTAACTGTCACACTCCTCACAACCTTATTCCCCACTCACTATAACCGGACTTAACTGTCACACTCCTCACAGCCTTATTCCCCACTCACTATAACCGGACTTAACTGTCACAACCTTATTCCCCACTCACTATAACCGGACTTAACTGTCACACTCCTCACAGCCTTATTCCCCACTCACTATAACCGGACTTAACTGTCACAACCTTATTCCCCACTCACTATAACCGGACTTAACTGTCACACTCCTCACAGCCTTATTCCCCACTCACTATAACCGGACTTAACTGTCACACTCCTCACAACCTTATTCCCCACTCACTATAACCGGACTTAACTGTCACACTCCTCACAGCCTTATTCCCCACTCACTATAACCGGACTTAACTGTCACACTCCTCACAGCCTTATTCCCCACTCACTATAACCGGACTTAACTGTCACACTCCTCACAACCTTATTCCCCACTCACTATAACCGGACTTAACTGTCACACTCCTCACAACCTTATTCCCCACTCACTATAACCGGACTTAACTGTCACACTCCTCACACTATACTAGTCTTAGACATAAAAACGCTCACAACCTTATGTATGGTTGGGGCGCAGTGTGACGGGGATTTGGGGAGCAGTGTGACGGGGATTTGGGGAGCAGTGTGACGGGGATTTGGGGAGCAGTGTGAGGGGGATTTGGGGGGCAGTGTGAGGGGGATTTGGGGGGCAGTGTGAGGGGGATTTGGGGGTCAGTGTGACGGGGATTTGGGGGGGGTGTGACGGGGATTTGAGGAGCAGTGTGACGGGGATTTGGGGAGCAGTGTGACGGGGATTTGGGGAGCAGTGTGATGGTGATTTGGGGAGCAGTGTGACGGGGATTTGGGGCGCAGTGTGACGGGGATTTGGGGGGCAGTGTGACGGGGATTTGGGGAGCAGTGTGACGGGATTTGGGGGGCGGTGTGACGGGGATTTGGGGAGCAGTGTGACGGGGATTTGGGGGGCGGTGTGACGGGGATTTGGGGAGCAGTGTGACGGGGATTTGGGGAGCAGTGTGAGGGGGATTTGGGGGGCAGTGTGAGGGGGATTTGGGGGTCAGTGTGACGGGGATTTGGGGGGGGTGTGACGGGGATTTGAGGAGCAGTGTGACGGGGATTTGGGGAGCAGTGTGACGGGGATTTGGGGAGCAGTGTGATGGTGATTTGGGGAGCAGTGTGACGGGGATTTGGGGCGCAGTGTGACGGGGATTTGGGGGGCGGTGTGACGGGGATTTGGGGAGCAGTGTGACGGGGATTTGGGGAGCAGTGTGAGGGGGATTTGGGGGGCAGTGTGAGGGGGATTTGGGGGTCAGTGTGACGGGGATTTGGGGGGGGTGTGACGGGGATTTGAGGAGCAGTGTGACGGGGATTTGGGGAGCAGTGTGACGGGGATTTGGGGAGCAGTGTGATGGTGATTTGGGGAGCAGTGTGACGGGGATTTGGGGCGCAGTGTGACGGGGATTTGGGGAGCAGTGTGACGGGGATTTGGGGAGCAGTGTGATGGTGATTTGGGGAGCAGTGTGACGGGGATTTGGGGCGCAGTGTGACGGGGATTTGGGGGGCAGTGTGACGGGGATTTGGGGAGCAGTGTGACGGGATTTGGGGGGCGGTGTGACGGGGATTTGGGGAGCAGTGTGACGGGATTTGGGGGGCGGTGTGACGGGGATTTGGGGAGCAGTGTGACGGGGATTTGGGGAGCAGTGTGAGGGGGATTTGGGGGGCAGTGTGAGGGGGATTTGGGGGTCAGTGTGACGGGGATTTGGGGGGGGTGTGACGGGGATTTGAGGAGCAGTGTGACGGGGATTTGGGGAGCAGTGTGACGGGGATTTGGGGAGCAGTGTGATGGTGATTTGGGGAGCAGTGTGACGGGGATTTGGGGCGCAGTGTGACGGGGATTTGGGGGGCAGTGTGACGGGGATTTGGGGAGCAGTGTGACGGGGATTTGGGGAGCAGTGTGACGGGGATTTGGGGGGCGGTGTGACGGGGATTTGGTGAGCGGTGTGACGGGATTTGGGGAGCAGTGTGACGGGGATTTGGGGGGCGGTGTGACGGGGATTTGGGGGGCAGTGTGACGGGGATTTGGGGAGCAGTGTGACGGGGATTTGGGGCACAGTGTGACGGGGATTTGGGGGGCAGTGTGACGGGGATTTGGGGGGCAGTGTGACGGGGATTTGGGGCGCAGTGTGACGGGGATTTGGGGGGCAGTGTGACGGGGATTTGGGGAGCAGTGTGACGGGTTTTGGGGCTACACCCCCATAATCCCGCCCCCCCGCCCCGCGCCAGCTCCCCCCGGCCGCCGCATGCATCTTACTCACACACAACACTTCCTGCCGGAGGGGCGCCGGCTCCACGCAGCTGATGAGGCGCAGGAGGAGGTCCATCATGGCGGAGGTACCGATGTGTTCCAGCACGAGGCCCAGGAACTGATCCTTCGCCCTCAGGAACCCAATGACCTGATTGGGAGGAGCAAGGTGGTAACAAAGTACTCAGAGACCTGGGACTGTACCTGCAGGGCACGGGATAAGTACCTACACCTTCCCACCACAAAGACCAGGTATAAACTCTTCTCCACCTTCAATACACACATGGGTGTAACCGAGGGGTGGGCAGCTCCAGTCCTCTAGGGCCATCAACAGGTCAGGTTTCAGGATATCCCTGCATCAGCACATGTGGCTCAATCCGTGGCTCATCACTCAGAGACTGAGCCACTGATTGAGCCAACCTGTGCTGAAGCAGGCATTTCCTTAAAACCTGACCTGTTGATGGCCCTTGAGGACTGGAGTTGACCACCCCTGGTGTAACCCCTTTAGTGAGACAGCGGGGGGCGAGACAGCGGGGGGCGAGACAGCGGGGGGCGAGACAGCGGGGGGCGAGGCAGCGGGGGGCGAGGCAGCGGGGGGCGAGGCAGCGGGGGGCGAGGCAGCGGGGGGCGAGGCAGCGGGGGGCGAGGCAGCGGGGAGCGAGACAGCGGGGGCGAGGCAGCGGGGACGAGGCAGCGGGGGGCGAGGCAGCGGGGGGCGAGGCAGCGGGGGGCGAGGCAGCGGGGAGCGAGACAGCGGGGGCGAGGCAGCGGGGGCGAGGCAGCGGGGGGCGAGGCAGCGGGGGGCGAGGCAGCGGGGGGCGAGGCAGCGGGGGGCGAGGCAGCGGGGGGCGAGGCAGCGGGGGGCGAGGCAGCGGGGGCGAGGCAGCGGGGGCGAGGCAGCGGGGGCGAGGCAGCGGGGGCGAGGCAGCGGGGGCGAGGCAGCGGGGGCGAGGCAGCGGGGGCGAGGCAGCGGGGGCGAGGCAGCGGGGGCGAGGCAGCGGGGGTGAAATCGTGGGGGCGAGACAGCGGGGGCGAGGCAGCGGGGGCGAGGCAGCGGGGGCGAGGCAGCGGGGGTGAAATCGTGGGGGCGAGACAGCGGGGGCGAGGCAGCGGGGGCGAGGCAGCGGGGGCGAGGCAGCGGGGGCGAGGCAGCGGGGGCGAGGCAGCGGGGGCGAGGCAGCGGGGGCGAGGCAGCGGGGGCGCTGCATCCTGCGGATGTGGGGAGCGGGGGCGAGGCAGCGGGGGCGAGGCAGCGGGGGCGCTGCATCCTGCGGATGTGGGGAGCGGCACTCACCTGCTCAGTTTTCCTGGCGATCAGGTTCCCGATGGTCTTGCTGAAGAAGCTGGCGAGCAGCGGGTTCAGCGGCGGCTCCTGGCGCAGGAAGTCATACAGCGTATTCAGGAGGCTCTCGTCCCCGCCCAGCTTGTCATTGATCTGAGGCGCGTCACATGTCAGCAGCTCACAGGCAATGTTGGGGTACCTGAGGCGAGGCCACGTATACATGCAGATAAGATTCAAGGCACCAGCCGCGCATCACAGGAAGGGAGCGCGCAATACGCTCTTCCAATCCGGGCGTCACAGGAAGGGAGCGCGCAATACGCTCTTCCAATCCGGGCGTCACAGGAAGGGAGCGCGCAATACGCTCTTCCAATCCGGGCGTCACAGGAAGGGAGCGCGCAATACGCTCTTCCAATCCGGGCGTCACAGGAAGGGACCGCGCAATACGCTCTTCCAATCCGGGCGTCACCGGAAGGGACTGCGCAATACGCTCTTCCAATCCGGGCGTCACAGGAAGGGACCGCGCAATACGCTCTTCCAATCCGGGCGT
This sequence comes from Ascaphus truei, assembly GCF_040206685.1. Taxonomy (NCBI): domain Eukaryota; kingdom Metazoa; phylum Chordata; class Amphibia; order Anura; family Ascaphidae; genus Ascaphus; species Ascaphus truei. The sequence continues at coordinate 4,429,782 of NC_134487.1, forward strand.
CACAGGAAGGGACCGCGCAATACGCTCTTCCAATCCGGGCGTCACAGGAAGGGACCGCGCAGTACGCTCTTCCAATCCGGGCGTCACAGGAAGGGACCGCGCAGTACGCTCTTCCAATCCGGGCGTCACAGGAAGGGACCACGCAATACGCTCTTCCAATCCGGGCGTCACAGGAAGGGAGCGCGCAATACGCTCTTCCAATCCAGGATTGGAATTTCCGACACTATAGTCACTTAGTATGTTAATGCTAATGGCAGTGACAGGGTTAAAGGATCAGTCCCATACAGAACGCGCCGCGTGCACACAAGAGAGCGTGCCGCGCGCGCACAGGAGAACGCGCCGCGCGCGCACAGGAGAACGCGCCGCGCGCGCACAGGAGAACGCGCCGCGCGCGCACAGGAGAACGCGCCGCGCGCGCACAGGAGAACGCGCCGCGCGCGCGCACAGGAGAACGCGCCGCGCGCGCGCACAGGAGAACGCGCCGCGCGCGCACAGGAGAACGCGCCGCGCGCACACAGGACTGTGTCCCTCCTGCGGTGCGTTACTGCACATGATCCCGGGGTCGGGATAACAGGTCTTTCTCTGCGAGTCTCGGGCCCGTTACCTACTTGAAGCGGACTTTCTCCTCCATGTCTGCGGGGGGGTTCTGGGTGATGAGCTGCACGAGCAGCTCCATACACTGCGGCTGGCACAGGAAGCCCAGCAGCCGCCGGTTCTGGGCCTTGCACTCCTGAAGAAGGTCATCCTCCTCCATTAGCTCCTGCAGGCTCACATCCTCCTTGTCCAGCAGCTTGTCCACATGCGAAGTCGTGTTCAGGTCAAACTTCCAGAACATGGTGACGGGAACGTTCCTACCTGCCACCACGGAGAGAGGAGTAATCAGGAGAGGCGTGGCACCAGTACCCGTGGGAACGTTCCTACCTGCCACCACGGAGAGAGGAGTAATCAGGAGAGGCGTGGCACCAGTACCCGTGGGAACGTTCCTACCTGCCACCACGGAGTGAGGAGTAATCACGAGAGACGCTGCCTACATGCCCAGGCCCTGATTGGTGGGTAGGAAGGAGCTGCCTACATGCCCAGGCCCTGATTGGTGGGTAGGAAGGAGCTGCCTACATGCCCAGGCCCTGATTGGTGGGTAGGAAGGTGCAGTCTACATGTCCAGGCCCTGATTGGTGGGTAGGAAGGTGCTGCCTACATGCCCAGGCCCTGATTGGTGGGTAGGAAGGTGCTGCCTACATGCCAGGCCCTGATTGGTGGGTAGGAAGGTGCTGCCTACATGCCCGGCCCTGATTGGTGGGTAGGAAGGAGCTGCCTACATGCCCAGGCCCTGATTGGTGGGTAGGAAGGTGCTGCCTACATGCCCAGGCCCTGATTGGTGGGTAGGAAGGAGCTGCCTACATGCCCAGGCACTGATTGGTGGGTAGGAAGGAGCTGCCTACATGCCCGGCCCTGATTGGTGGGTAGGAAGGTGCTCCCTACATGCCCAGGCCCTGATTGGTGGGTAGGAAGGTGCTGCCTACATGCCCGGCCCTGATTGGTGGGTAGGAAGGTGCTGCCTACATGCCCGGCCCTGATTGGTGGGTAGGAAGGTGCTCCCTACATACCCAGGCCCAGATTGGTGGATAGGAAGGAGCTGTCTACATGCCCAGGCCCTGATTGGTGGGTTGGAAGGTGCTGCCTACATGCCCAGGCCCTGATTGGTGGGTAGGAAGGTGCTGCCTACATGCCCAGGCCCTGATTGGTGGGTAGGAAGGTGCTGCCTACATGCCCAGGCCCTGATTGGTGGGTAGGAAGGAGCTGCCTACATGCCCAGGCCCTGATTGGTGGGTAGGAAGGTGCTGCCTACATGCCCAGGCCCTGATTGGTGGGTAGGAAGGAGCTGCCTACATGCCCAGGCCCTGATTGGTGGGTAGGAAGGTGCTGCCTACATGCCCAGGCCCTGATTGGTGGGTAGGAAGGTGCTGCCTACATGCCAGGCCCTGATTGGTGGGTAGGAAGGTGCTGCCTACATGCCAGGCCCTGATTGGTGGGTAGGAAGGTGCTGCCTACATGCCCAGGCCCTGATTGGTGGGTAGGAAGGTGCTGCCTACATGCCAGGCCCTGATTGGTGGGTAGGAAGGTGCTGCCTACATGCCCGGCCCTGATTGGTGGGTAGGAAGGAGCTGCCTACATGCCCAGGCCCTGATTGGTGGGTAGAATGGTGCTGCCTACATGCCCAGGCCCTGATTGGTGGGTAGAATGGTGCTGCCTACATGCCCAGGCCCTGATTGGTGGGTAGAATGGTGCTGCCTACATGCCCGGCCCTGATTGGTGGGTAGGAAGGTGCTGCCTACATGCCAGGCCCTGATTGGTGGGTAGGAAGGTGCTGCCTACATGCCCGGCCCTGATTGGTGGGTAGGAAGGAGCTGCCTACATGCCCGGCCCTGATTGGTGGGTAGGAAGGAGCTGCCTACATGCCCGGCCCTGATTGGTGGGTAGGAAGGAGCTGTCTACATGCCCAGGCCCTGATTGGTGGGTAGGAAGGTGCTGCCTACATGCCCAGGCCCTGATTGGTGGGTAGGAAGGTGCTGCCTACATGCCCAGGCCCTGATTGGTGGGTAGGAAGGAGCTGCCTACAGGCCCAGGCCCTGATTGGTGGGTAGGAAGGTGCTGCCTACATGCCCAGGCCCTGATTGGTGGGTAGGAAGGTGCTGCCTACATGCCAGGCCCTAAGAGAAGCTGCCGGCGAGTAACACGGTAAGGGATGCTGCCGGCGAGTAACACAGTAAGGGATGCTGCCGGCGAGTAACACTGTAAGAGACGCTGCCGGGGAGTAACACAGTAAGGGATGCTGCCGGCGAGTAACACGGTAAGAGATGCTGCCGGCGAGTAACACGGTAAGAGATGCTGCCGGCGAGTAACACGGTAAGAGATGCTGCTGGCGAGTAACACGGTAAGAGATGCTGCCGGCGAGTAACACGGTAAGAGATGCTGCCGGCGAGTAACACGGTAAGAGATGCTGCCGGGGAGTAACACGGTAAGAGATGCTGCCGGCGAGTAACACGGTAAGAGAAGCTGCCGGCGAGTAACACGGTAAGAGATGCTGCCGGCGAGTAACACGGTAAGAGATGCTGCCGGCGAGTAACACGGTAAGAGAAGCTGCCGGCGAGTAACACGGTAAGAGATGCTGCCGGCGAGTAACACGGTAAGAGATGCTGCCGGCGAGTAACACGGTAAGAGATGCTGCCGGCGAGTAACACGGTAAGAGATGCTGCCGGCGAGTAACACGGTAAGAGATGCTGCCGGCGAGTAACACGGTAAGAGATGCTGCCGGCGAGTAACACGGTAAGAGATGCTGCCGGCGAATAACACGGTAAGAGATGCTGCCGGCGAGTAACACGGTAAGAGAAGCTGCCGGCGAGTAACACGGTAAGAGATGCTGCCGGGGAGTAACACGGTAAGGGATGCTGCTGGCGAGTAACACGGTAAGAGATGCTGCCGGCGAGTAACACGGTAAGAGATGCTGCCGGCGAGTAACACGGTAAGAGATGCTGCCGGCGAGTAACATGGTAAGAGATGCTGCCGGCGAGTAACACGGTAAGAGAAGCTGCCGGCGAGTAACACGGTAAGAGACGCTGCCGGCGAGTAACACGGTAAGAGAAGCTGCCGGCGAGTAACACGGTAAGAGATGCTGCCGGCGAGTAACACGGTAAGAGATGCTGCTGGCGAGTAACACGGTAAGGGATGCTGCCGGCGAGTAACACGGTAAGAGACGCTGCCGGCGAGTAACACGGTAAGGGATGCTGCCGGCGAGTAACACGGTAAGAGATGCTGCCGGCGAGTAACACGGTAAGAGATGCTGCCGGGGAGTAACACGGTAAGAGATGCTGCCGGCGAGTAACACGGTAAGAGATGCTGCCGGGGAGTAACACAGTAAGGGATGCTGCCGGCGAGTAACACGGTAAGAGACGCTGCCGGCGAGTAACACGGTAAGAGAAGCTGCCGGCGAGTAACACGGTAAGAGAAGCTGCCGGCGAGTAACACGGTAAGAGATGCTGCCGGCGAGTAACACGGTAAGGGATGCTGCCGGCGAGTAACACGGTAAGAGATGCTGCCGGCGAGTAACACGGTAAGAGAAGCTGCCGGCGAGTAACACGGTAAGAGATGCTGCCGGGGAGTAACACGGTAAGGGATGCTGCTGGCGAGTAACACGGTAAGAGAAGCTGCTGGCGAGTAACACGGTAAGAGATGCTGCCGGCGAGTAACACGGTAAGAGATGCTGCCGGCGAGTAACACGGTAAGAGATGCTGCCGGCGAGTAACACGGTAAGAGAAGCTGCCGGCGAGTAACACGGTAAGAGATGCTGCCGGGGAGTAACACGGTAAGAGATGCTGCCGGCGAGTAACACGGTAAGGGATGCTGCTGGCGAGTAACACGGTAAGAGAAGCTGCTGGCGAGTAACACGGTAAGAGATGCTGCCGGCGAGTAACACGGTAAGAGATGCTGCCGGCGAGTAACACGGTAAGAGATGCTGCCGGCGAGTAACACGGTAAGAGAAGCTGCCGGCGAGTAACACGGTAAGAGATGCTGCCGGCGAGTAACACGGTAAGAGATGCTGCTGGCGAGTAACACGGTAAGAGATGCTGCCGGCGAGTAACACGGTAAGAGAAGCTGCCGGCGAGTAACACGGTAAGAGATGCTGCCGGCGAGTAACACGGTAAGAGATGCTGCCGGCGAGTAACACGGTAAGAGACGCTGCCGGCGAGTAACACGGTAAGAGACGCTGCCGGCGAGTAACACGGTAAGAGATGCTGCCGGCGAGTAACACGGTAAGAGATGCTGCCGGCGAGTAACACGGTAAGAGATGCTGCCGGCGAGTAACACGGTAAGAGATGCTGCCGGCGAGTAACACGGTAAGAGATGCTGCCGGCGAGTAACACGGTAAGAGATGCTGCCGGCGAGTAACACGGTAAGAGACGCTGCTGGCGAGTAACACGGTAAGAGATGCTGCTGGCGAGTAACACGGTAAGAGATGCTGCCGGCGAGTAACACGGTAAGAGATGCTGCTGGCGAGTAACACGGTAAGAGATCCTGCCGGAGAGTAACACGGTAAGAGAAGCTGCCGGAGAGTAACACGGTAAGGGATGCTGCCGGAGAGTAACACGGTAAGAGATGCTGCCGGCGAGTAACACGGTAAGAGATGCTGCCGGAGAGTAACACAGTAAGAGATGCTGCCGGCGAGTAACACGGTAAGAGAAGCTGCCGGAGAGTAACACGGTAAGAGAAGCTGCCGGAGAGTAACACGGTAAGGGATGCTGCCGGAGAGTAACACGGTAAGAGATGCTGCCGGCGAGTAACACGGTAAGAGATGCTGCCGGAGAGTAACACGGTAAGGGATGCTGCCGGAGAGTAACACAGTAAGAGATGCTGCCGGAGAGTAACACGGTAAGAGACGCTGCCGGCGAGTAACACGGTAAGAGACGCTGCCGGCGAGTAACACGGTAAGGGATGCTGCCGGCGAGTAACACGGTAAGAGAAGCTGCCGGCGAGTAACACGGTAAGGGATGCTGCCGGAGAGTAACACGGTAAGAGATGCTGCCGGCGAGTAACACGGTAAGGGATGCTGCCGGCGAGTAACACGGTAAGAGATGCAGCCGGCGAGTAACACGGTAAGAGATGCTGCCGGCGAGTAACACGGTAAGAGATGCTGCCGGCGAGTAACACAGTAAGAGAAGCTGCCGGCGAGTAACACGGTAAGAGAAGCTGCCGGCGAGTAACACGGTAAGAGAAGCTGCCGGCGAGTAACACGGTAAGAGATGCTGCCGGCGAGTAACACGGTAAGAGATGCTGCCGGCGAGTAACACGGTAAGAGAAGCTGCCGGCGAGTAACACGGTAAGAGATGCTGCTGGCGAGTAACACGGTAAGAGATGCTGCCGGCGAGTAACACGGTAAGAGATGCTGCCGGCGAGTAACACGGTAAGAGATGCTGCCGGCGAGTAACACGGTAAGAGACGCTGCTGGCGAGTAACACGGTAAGAGATGCTGCTGGCGAGTAACACGGTAAGAGATGCTGCCGGCGAGTAACACGGTAAGAGAAGCTGCCGGAGAGTAACACGGTAAGGGATGCTGCCGGAGAGTAACACGGTAAGAGACGCTGCCGGCGAGTAACACGGTAAGAGACGCTGCCGGCGAGTAACACGGTAAGGGATGCTGCCGGCGAGTAACACGGTAAGAGAAGCTGCCGGCGAGTAACACGGTAAGGGATGCTGCCGGAGAGTAACACGGTAAGAGATGCTGCCGGAGAGTAACACGGTAAGAGACGCTGCCGGCGAGTAACACGGTAAGAGACGCTGCCGGCGAGTAACACGGTAAGGGATGCTGCCGGCGAGTAACACGGTAAGAGAAGCTGCCGGCGAGTAACACGGTAAGGGATGCTGCCGGAGAGTAACACGGTAAGAGATGCTGCCGGCGAGTAACACGGTAAGGGATGCTGCCGGCGAGTAACACGGTAAGAGATGCAGCCGGCGAGTAACACGGTAAGAGATGCTGCCGGCGAGTAACACGGTAAGAGATGCTGCCGGCGAGTAACACAGTAAGAGAAGCTGCCGGCGAGTAACACGGTAAGAGAAGCTGCCGGCGAGTAACACGGTAAGAGATGCTGCCGGCGAGTAACACGGTAAGAGATGCTGCTGGCGAGTAACACGGTAAGAGATGCTGCCGGCGAGTAACACGGTAAGAGAAGCTGCCGGAGAGTAACACGGTAAGAGAAGCTGCCGGAGAGTAACACGGTAAGGGATGCTGCCGGAGAGTAACGCGGTAAGAGATGCTGCCGGCGAGTAACACGGTAAGAGATGCTGCCGGAGAGTAACACGGTAAGGGATGCTGCCGGAGAGTAACACAGTAAGAGATGCTGCCGGGGAGTAACACGGTAAGAGATGCTGCTGGCGAGTAACACGGTAAGAGACGCTGCCGGCGAGTAACACGGTAAGGGATGCTGCCGGCGAGTAACACGGTAAGAGATGCTGCCGGAGAGTAACACGGTAAGGGATGCTGCCGGAGAGTAACACAGTAAGAGATGCTGCCGGAGAGTAACACGGTAAGAGACGCTGCCGGCGAGTAACACGGTAAGAGACGCTGCCGGCGAGTAACACGGTAAGGGATGCTGCCGGCGAGTAACACGGTAAGAGAAGCTGCCGGCGAGTAACACGGTAAGGGATGCTGCCGGAGAGTAACACGGTAAGAGATGCTGCCGGCGAGTAACACGGTAAGGGATGCTGCCGGCGAGTAACACGGTAAGAGATGCAGCCGGCGAGTAACACGGTAAGAGATGCTGCCGGCGAGTAACACGGTAAGAGATGCTGCCGGCGAGTAACACAGTAAGAGAAGCTGCCGGCGAGTAACACGGTAAGAGAAGCTGCCGGCGAGTAACACGGTAAGAGAAGCTGCCGGCGAGTAACACGGTAAGAGATGCTGCCGGCGAGTAACACGGTAAGAGATGCTGCCGGCGAGTAACACGGTAAGAGAAGCTGCCGGCGAGTAACACGGTAAGAGATGCTGCTGGCGAGTAACACGGTAAGAGATGCTGCCGGCGAGTAACACGGTAAGAGATGCTGCCGGCGAGTAACACGGTAAGAGATGCTGCCGGCGAGTAACACGGTAAGAGACGCTGCTGGCGAGTAACACGGTAAGAGATGCTGCTGGCGAGTAACACGGTAAGAGATGCTGCCGGCGAGTAACACGGTAAGAGAAGCTGCCGGAGAGTAACACGGTAAGGGATGCTGCCGGAGAGTAACACGGTAAGAGACGCTGCCGGCGAGTAACACGGTAAGAGACGCTGCCGGCGAGTAACACGGTAAGGGATGCTGCCGGCGAGTAACACGGTAAGAGAAGCTGCCGGCGAGTAACACGGTAAGGGATGCTGCCGGAGAGTAACACGGTAAGAGATGCTGCCGGAGAGTAACACGGTAAGAGACGCTGCCGGCGAGTAACACGGTAAGAGACGCTGCCGGCGAGTAACACGGTAAGGGATGCTGCCGGCGAGTAACACGGTAAGAGATGCTGCTGGCGAGTAACACGGTAAGAGACGCTGCCGGCGAGTAACACGGTAAGGGATGCTGCCGGCGAGTAACACGGTAAGAGAAGCTGCCGGCGAGTAACACGGTAAGGGATGCTGCCGGAGAGTAACACGGTAAGAGATGCTGCCGGCGAGTAACACGGTAAGGGATGCTGCCGGCGAGTAACACGGTAAGAGATGCAGCCGGCGAGTAACACGGTAAGAGATGCTGCCGGCGAGTAACACGGTAAGAGATGCTGCCGGCGAGTAACACAGTAAGAGAAGCTGCCGGCGAGTAACACGGTAAGGGATGCTGCCGGCGAGTAACACGGTAAGAGAAGCTGCCGGCGAGTAACACGGTAAGGGATGCTGCCGGCGAGTAACACGGTAAGGGATGCTGCCGGCGAGTAACACGGTAAGAGAAGCTGCCGGCGAGTAACACGGTAAGGGATGCTGCCGGCGAGTAACACGGTAAGGGATGCTGCCGGCGAGTAACACGGTAAGAGAAGCTGCCGGCGAGTAACACGGTAAGAGAAGCTGCCGGCGAGTAACACGGTAAGAGATGCTGCCGGCGAGTAACACGGTAAGAGATGCTGCCGGCGAGTAACACGGTAAGAGAAGCTGCCGGCGAGTAACACGGTAAGAGATGCTGCCGGCGAGTAACACGGTAAGAGACGCTGCCGGCGAGTAACACAGTAAGAGATGCTGCCGGCGAGTAACACGGTAAGAGAAGCTGCCGGCGAGTAACACGGTAAGAGATGCTGCCGGCGAGTAACACGGTAAGAGAAGCTGCCGGCGAGTAACACGGTAAGAGATGCTGCCGGCGAGTAACACGGTAAGAGATGCTGCTGGCGAGTAACACGGTAAGAGATGCTGCCGGGGAGTAACACGGTAAGAGATGCTGCTGGCGAGTAACACGGTAAGAGACGCTGCCGGCGAGTAACACAGTAAGAGATGCTGCCGGCGAGTAACACGGTAAGGGATGCTGCCGGCGAGTAACACGGTAAGAGATGCTGCCGGCGAGTAACACGGTAAGAGATGCTGCTGGCGAGTAACACGGTAAGAGATGCTGCCGGCGAGTAACACGGTAAGAGATGCTGCCGGCGAGTAACACGGTAAGAGAAGCTGCCGGCGAGTAACACGGTAAGAGATGCTGCCGGGGAGTAACACGGTAAGAGATGCTGCCGGCGAGTAACACAGTAAGAGATGCTGCCGGCGAGTAACACGGTAAGGGATGCTGCCGGCGAGTAACACGGTAAGAGATGCTGCTGGCGAGTAACACTGTAAGAGATGCTGCCGGCGAGTAACACGGTAAGAGATGCTGCCGGCGAGTAACACGGTAAGAGATGCTGCCGGCGAGTAACACGGTAAGAGATGCTGCCGGCGAGTAACACGGTAAGGGATGCTGCCGGCGAGTAACACGGTAAGAGATGCTGCCGGGGAGTAACACGGTAAGAGATGCTGCTGGCGAGTAACACGGTAAGAGACGCTGCCGGCGAGTAACACAGTAAGAGATGCTGCCGGCGAGTAACACGGTAAGGGATGCTGCCGGCGAGTAACACGGTAAGAGATGCTGCTGGCGAGTAACACGGTAAGAGAAGCTGCCGGCGAGTAACACGGTAAGAGAAGCTGCCGGCGAGTAACACGGTAAGAGATGCTGCTGGCGAGTAACACGGTAAGAGATGCTGCCGGCGAGTAACACGGTAAGGGATGCTGCTGGCGAGTAACACGGTAAGAGATGCTGCCGGGGAGTAACACGGTAAGAGATGCTGCCGGGGAGTAACACGGTAAGAGATGCTGCCGGCGAGTAACACGGTAAGAGACGCTGCTGGCGAGTAACACGGTAAGAGATGCTGCCGGCGAGTAACACGGTAAGAGATGCTGCCGGGGAGTAACACGGTAAGAGATGCTGCCGGCGAGTAACACGGTAAGAGAAGCTGCCGGCGAGTAACACGGTAAGAGATGCTGCCGGCGAGTAACACGGTAAGTGATGCTGCCGGCGAGTAACACGGTAAGAGATGCTGCTGGCGAGTAACACGGTAAGAGATGCTGCCGGCGAGTAACACGGTAAGAGATGCTGCCGGGGAGTAACACGGTAAGAGATGCTGCTGGCGAGTAACACGGTAAGAGATGCTGCCGGCGAGTAACACGGTAAGAGATGCTGCCGGCGAGTAACACGGTAAGAGAAGCTGCCGGCGAGTAACACGGTAAGAGATGCTGCCGGCGAGTAACACGGTAAGAGATGCTGCCGGCGAGTAACACGGTAAGAGATGCTGCTGGCGAGTAACACGGTAAGGGATGCTGCCGGCGAGTAACACGGTAAGGGATGCTGACGGCGAGTAACACGGTAAGGGATGCTGCCGGCGAGTAACACGGTAAGGGATGCTGCCGGCGAGTAACACGGTAAGAGATGCTGCCGGCGAGTAACACGGTAAGAGATGCTGCCGGGGAGTAACACGGTAAGAGATGCTGCCGGCGAGTAACACGGTAAGTGATGCTGCCGGCGAGTAACACGGTAAGAGATGCTGCCGGCGAGTAACACGGTAAGGGATGCTGCCGGCGAGTAACACGGTAAGAGATGCTGCCGGCGAGTAACACGGTAAGAGAAGCTGCCGGCGAGTAACACGGTAAGAGAAGCTGCCGGCGAGTAACACGGTAAGGGATGCTGCCGGCGAGTAACACGGTAAGGGATGCTGCCGGGGAGTAACACGGTAAGGGATGCTGCCGGCGAGTAACACGGTAAGAGATGCTGCTGGCGAGTAACACGGTAAGAGATGCTGCCGGCGAGTAACACGGTAAGAGATGCTGCCGGCGAGTAACACGGTAAGAGATGCTGCCGGCGAGTAACACGGTAAGGGATGCTGCCGGCGAGTAACACGGTAAGAGATGCTGCCGGCGAGTAACACGGTAAGAGATGCTGCCGGCGAGTAACACGGTAAGAGATGCTGCCGGCGAGTAACACGGTAAGGGATGCTGCCGGCGAGTAACACGGTAAGAGATGCTGCCGGCGAGTAACACGGTAAGGGATGCTGCCGGCGAGTAACACGGTAAGAGATGCTGCCGGCGAGTAACACGGTAAGAGATGCTGCCGGCGAGTAACACGGTAAGAGAAGCTGCCGGCGAGTAACACGGTAAGAGAAGCTGCCGGCGAGTAACACGGTAAGAGAAGCTGCCGGCGAGTAACACGGTAAGGGATGCTGCCGGCGAGTAACACGGTAAGAGAAGCTGCCGGCGAGTAACACGGTAAGAGAAGCTGCCGGCGAGTAACACGGTAAGAGATGCTGCCGGCGAGTAACACGGTAAGAGAAGCTGCCGGCGAGTAACACGGTAAGAGATGCTGCCGGCGAGTAACACGGTAAGAGATGCTGCCGGCGAGTAACACGGTAAGAGATGCTGCCGGCGAGTAACACGGTAAGAGAAGCTGCCGGCGAGTAACACGGTAAGAGATGCTGCTGGCGAGTAACACGGTAAGAGATGCTGCCGGCGAGTAACACGGTAAGAGATGCTGCCGGCGAGTAACACGGTAAGAGATGCTGCCGGCGAGTAACACGGTAAGAGACGCTGCTGGCGAGTAACACGGTAAGAGATGCTGCTGGCGAGTAACACGGTAAGAGATGCTGCCGGCGAGTAACACGGTAAGAGAAGCTGCCGGAGAGTAACACGGTAAGGGATGCTGCCGGAGAGTAACACGGTAAGAGACGCTGCCGGCGAGTAACACGGTAAGAGACGCTGCCGGCGAGTAACACGGTAAGAGATGCTGCTGGCGAGTAACACGGTAAGAGACGCTGCCGGCGAGTAACACGGTAAGGGATGCTGCCGGCGAGTAACACGGTAAGAGAAGCTGCCGGCGAGTAACACGGTAAGGGATGCTGCCGGAGAGTAACACGGTAAGAGATGCTGCCGGCGAGTAACACGGTAAGGGATGCTGCCGGCGAGTAACACGGTAAGAGATGCAGCCGGCGAGTAACACGGTAAGAGATGCTGCCGGCGAGTAACACGGTAAGAGATGCTGCCGGCGAGTAACACGGTAAGAGAAGCTGCCGGCGAGTAACACGGTAAGAGAAGCTGCCGGCGAGTAACACGGTAAGAGAAGCTGCCGGCGAGTAACACGGTAAGAGATGCTGCCGGCGAGTAACACGGTAAGAGATGCTGCCGGCGAGTAACACGGTAAGAGAAGCTGCCGGCGAGTAACACGGTAAGAGATGCTGCCGGCGAGTAACACGGTAAGAGAAGCTGCCGGCGAGTAACACGGTAAGAGATGCTGCCGGCGAGTAACACGGTAAGAGATGCTGCCGGCGAGTAACACGGTAAGAGATGCTGCCGGGGAGTAACACGGTAAGAGATGCTGCTGGCGAGTAACACGGTAAGAGATGCTGCCGGCGAGTAACACGGTAAGAGATGCTGCCGGCGAGTAACACGGTAAGAGATGCTGCCGGCGAGTAACACGGTAAGAGAAGCTGCCGGAGAGTAACACGGTAAGAGAAGCTGCCGGCGAGTAACACGGTAAGGGATGCTGCCGGCGAGTAACACAGTAAGAGATGCTGCTGGCGAGTAACACGGTAAGAGATGCTGCCGGCGAGTAACACGGTAAGAGACGCTGCCGGCGAGTAACACGGTAAGAGAAGCTGCCGGCGAGTAACACGGTAAGGGATGCTGCCGGCGAGTAACACGGTAAGAGATGCTGCCGGCGAGTAACACAGTAAGAGATGCTGCCGGCGAGTAACACGGTAAGAGAAGCTGCCAGCGAGTAACACGGTAAGAGATGCTGCCGGCGAGTAACACGGTAAGAGATGCTGCCGGCGAGTAACACGGTAAGAGATGCTGCCGGCGAGTAACACGGTAAGAGATGCTGCCGGCGAGTAACACGGTAAGAGATGCTGCCGGCGAGTAACACGGTAAGGGATGCTGCTGGCGAGTAACACGGTAAGAGATGCTGCCGGGGAGTAACACGGTAAGTGATGCTGCCGGCGAGTAACACGGTAAGAGATGCTGCCGGCGAGTAACACGGTAAGAGATGCTGCCGGCGAGTAACACGGTAAGAGATGCTGCCGGCGAGTAACACGGTAAGAGAAGCTGCTGGCGAGTAACACGGTAAGAGAAGCTGCCGGCGAGTAACACGGTAAGAGATGCTGCCGGCGAGTAACACGGTAAGAGATGCTGCTGGCGAGTAACACGGTAAGAGAAGCTGCCGGCGAGTAACACGGTAAGGGATGCTGCCGGCGAGTAACACGGTAAGAGATGCTGCTGGCGAGTAACACGGTAAGAGATGCTGCCGGGGAGTAACACGGTAAGAGATGCTGCCGGGGAGTAACACGGTAAGAGATGCTGCCGGCGAGTAACACGGTAAGAGATGCTGCCGGCGAGTAACACGGTAAGTGATGCTGCCGGCGAGTAACACGGTAAGAGATGCTGCTGGCGAGTAACACGGTAAGAGATGCTGCCGGCGAGTAACACGGTAAGAGATGCTGCCGGGGAGTAACACGGTAAGAGATGCTGCTGGCGAGTAACACGGTAAGAGATGCTGCCGGCGAGTAACACGGTAAGAGATGCTGCCGGCGAGTAACACGGTAAGAGAAGCTGCCGGCGAGTAACACGGTAAGAGATGCTGCCGGCGAGTAACACGGTAAGAGATGCTGCCGGCGAGTAACACGGTAAGAGAAGCTGCCGGCGAGTAACACGGTAAGGGATGCTGCCGGGGAGTAACACGGTAAGGGATGCTGCCGGCGAGTAACACGGTAAGAGACGCTGCCGGCGAGTAACACGGTAAGAGAAGCTGCCGGCGAGTAACACGGTAAGAGATGCTGCCGGCGAGTAACACGGTAAGAGATGCTGCGGGCGAGTAACACGGTAAGGGATGCTGCCGGCGAGTAACACGGTAAGAGATGCTGCCGGCGAGTAACACGGTAAGAGATGCTGCCGGCGAGTAACACAGTAAGAGATGCTGCCGGCGAGTAACACGGTAAGTGATGCTGCCGGCGAGTAACACGGTAAGAGAAGCTGCCGGCGAGTAACACGGTAAGAGATGCTGCCGGCGAGTAACACGGTAAGGGATGCTGACGGCGAGTAACACGGTAAGGGATGCTGCCGGCGAGTAACACGGTAAGGGATGCTGCCGGCGAGTAACACGGTAAGAGATGCTGCCGGCGAGTAACACGGTAAGAGATGCTGCCGGGGAGTAACACGGTAAGAGATGCTGCCGGCGAGTAACACGGTAAGAGATGCTGCCGGCGAGTAACACGGTAAGAGAAGCTGCCGGCGAGTAACACGGTAAGAGAAGCTGCCGGCGAGTAACACGGTAAGGGATGCTGCCGGCGAGTAACACGGTAAGGGATGCTGCCGGGGATTAACACGGTAAGGGATGCTGCCGGCGAGTAACACGGTAAGAGATGCTGCTGGCGAGTAACACGGTAAGAGATGCTGCCGGCGAGTAACACGGTAAGAGATGCTGCCGGGGAGTAACACGGTAAGAGATGCTGCCGGCGAGTAACACGGTAAGAGAAGCTGCCGGCGAGTAACACGGTAAGAGATGCTGCCGGCGAGTAACACGGTAAGAGATGCTGCCGGCGAGTAACACGGTAAGAGATGCTGCCGGCGAGTAACACGGTAAGGGATGCTGCCGGCGAGTAACACGGTAAGAGATGCTGCCGGCGAGTAACACGGTAAGAGATGCTGCCGGCGAGTAACACGGTAAGAGATGCTGCCGGCGAGTAACACGGTAAGGGATGCTGCCGGCGAGTAACACGGTAAGAGATGCTGCCGGCGAGTAACACGGTAAGAGATGCTGCCGGCGAGTAACACGGTAAGAGATGCTGCCGGGGAGTAACACGGTAAGAGATGCTGCCGGCGAGTAACACGGTAAGAGATGCTGCCGGCGAGTAACACGGTAAGAGATGCTGCCGGCGAGTAACACGGTAAGGGATGCTGCCGGCGAGTAACACGGTAAGAGATGCTGCCGGCGAGTAACACGGTAAGAGAAGCTGCCGGCGAGTAACACAGTAAGAGATGCTGCCGGCGAGTAACACGGTAAGAGATGCTGCCGGCGAGTAACATGGTAAGAGATGCTGCCGGCGAATAACACGGTAAGAGATGCTGCCGGGGAGTAACACGGTAAGGGATGCTGCTGGCGAGTAACACGGTAAGAGATGCTGCCGGCGAGTAACACGGTAAGAGATGCTGCCGGCGAGTAACACGGTAAGAGATGCTGCCGGCGAGTAACACGGTAAGAGATGCTGCCGGCGAGTAACACGGTAAGAGATGCTGCCGGCGAGTAACACGGTAAGAGATGCTGCTGGCGAGTAACACGGTAAGAGAAGCTGCCGGCGAGTAACACGGTAAGAGAAGCTGCCGGCGAGTAACACGGTAAGAGAAGCTGCCGGCGAGTAACACGGTAAGAGATGCTGCCGGCGAGTAACACGGTAAGAGATGCTGCCGGCGAGTAACACGGTAAGAGATGCTGCCGGCGAGTAACACGGTAAGAGATGCTGCCGGCGAGTAACACGGTAAGAGATGCTGCCGGGGAGTAACACGGTAAGAGATGCTGCCGGCGAGTAACACGGTAAGAGAAGCTGCTGGCGAGTAACACGGTAAGAGATGCTGCTGGCGAGTAACACGGTAAGAGAAGCTGCCGGCGAGTAACACGGTAAGAGATGCTGCCGGGGAGTAACACGGTAAGAGATGCTGCCGGCGAGTAACACGGTAAGAGAAGCTGCTGGCGAGTAACACGGTAAGAGATGCTGCTGGCGAGTAACACGGTAAGAGATGCTGCTGGCGAGTAACACGGTAAGGGATGCTGCCGGCGAGTAACACGGTAAGAGAAGCTGCCGGCGAGTAACACGGTAAGAGATGCTGCCGGCGAGTAACACGGTAAGAGAAGCTGCCGGCGAGTAACACAGTAAGAGATGCTGCCGGGGAGTAACACGGTAAGGGATGCTGCCGGCGAGTAACACGGTAAGAGATGCTGCCGGCGAGTAACACAGTAAGAGATGCTGCCGGGGAGTAACACGGTAAGAGATGCTGCTGGCGAGTAACACGGTAAGAGAAGCTGCCGGCGAGTAACACGGTAAGAGATGCTGCCGGCGAGTAACACGGTAAGAGACGCTGCTGGCGAGTAACACGGTAAGAGATGCTGCTGGCGAGTAACACGGTAAGAGATGCTGCTGGCGAGTAACACGGTAAGAGACGCTGCCGGCGAGTAACACGGTAAGAGATGCTGCCGGCGAGTAACACGGTAAGAGATGCTGCCGGCGAGTAACACGGTAAGAGATGCTGCCGGCGAGTAACACGGTAAGAGATGCTGCCGGCGAGTAACACAGTAAGAGATGCTGCTGGCGAGTAACACGGTAAGAGACGCTGCCGGCGAGTAACACGGTAAGAGATGCTGCCGGCGAGTAACACGGTAAGAGATGCTGCCGGCGAGTAACACGGTAAGAGACGCTGCCGGCGAGTAACACGGTAAGAGATGCTGCCGGCGAGTAACACAGTAAGAGATGCTGCTGGCGAGTAACACGGTAAGAGATGCTGCTGGCGAGTAACACGGTAAGGGATGCTGCTGGCGAGTAACACGGTAAGAGATGCTGCTGGCGAGTAACACGGTAAGAGATGCTGCCGGCGAGTAACACGGTAAGAGATGCTGCCGGCGAGTAACACGGTAAGAGATGCTGCCGGCGAGTAACACGGTAAGAGATGCTGCCGGCGAGTAACACGGTAAGGGATGCTGCCGGCGAGTAACACGGTAAGAGACGCTGCCGGCGAGTAACACGGTAAGAGATGCTGCCGGCGAGTAACACGGTAAGAGATGCTGCCGGCGAGTAACACGGTAAGAGACGCTGCCGGCGAGTAACACGGTAAGAGAAGCTGCCGGCGAGTAACACGGTAAGAGATGCTGCCGGCGAGTAACACGGTAAGAGATGCTGCCGGCGAGTAACACGGTAAGAGATGCTGCCGGCGAGTAACACGGTAAGGGATGCTGCCGGCGAGTAACACGGTAAGAGATGCTGCCGGCGAGTAACACGGTAAGAGATGCTGCTGGCGAGTAACACGGTAAGAGATGCTGCCGGCGAGTAAGACGGTAAGAGAAGCTGCCGGCGAGTAACACGGTAAGAGATGCTGCCGGCGAGTAACACGGTAAGAGACGCTGCCGGCGAGTAACACGGTAAGGGATGCTGCCGGCGAGTAACACGGTAAGAGATGCTGCCAGCGAGTAACACGGTAAGAGATGCTGCCGGCGAGTAACACGGTAAGAGACGCTGCCGGCGAGTAACACGGTAAGAGATGCTGCCGGCGAGTAACACGGTAAGAGAAGCTGCCGGCGAGTAACACAGTAAGAGATGCTGCCGGCGAGTAACACGGTAAGAGAAGCTGCCGGCGAGTAACACGGTAAGAGACGCTGCCGGCGAGTAACACAGTAAGAGATGCTGCCGGCGAGTAACACGGTAAGAGAAGCTGCCGGCGAGTAACACAGTAAGAGATGCTGCCGGCGAGTAACACGGTAAGAGAAGCTGCCGGCGAGTAACACGGTAAGAGAAGCTGCCGGCGAGTAACACGGTAAGAGAAGCTGCCGGCGAGTAACACGGTAAGAGATGCTGCCGGCGAGTAACACGGTAAGAGAAGCTGCCGGCGAGTAACACGGTTAGAGATGCTGCCGGCGAGTAACACGGTAAGAGAAGCTGCCGGCGAGTAACACGGTAAGAGATGCTGCCGGCGAGTAACACGGTAAGAGATGCTGCCGGCGAGTAACACGGTAAGAGATGCTGCCGGCGAGTAACACGGTAAGAGATGCTGCCGGCGAGTAACACAGTAAGAGAAGCTGCCGGCGAGTAACACGGTAAGAGATGCTGCCGGCGAGTAACACGGTAAGAGATGCTGCCGGCGAGTAACACGGTAAGAGATGCTGCCGGCGAGTAACACGGTAAGAGATGCTGCCGGCGAGTAACACGGTAAGAGATGCTGCCGGCGAGTAACACGGTAAGAGATGCTGCTGGCGAGTAACACGGTAAGAGATGCTGCCGGCGAGTAACACGGTAAGAGATGCTGCTGGCGAGTAACACGGTAAGAGATGCTGCCGGCGAGTAACACGGTAAGAGAAGCTGCCGGCGAGTAACACGGTAAGAGATGCTGACGGCGAGTAACACGGTAAGAGATGCTGCCGGCGAGTAACACGGTAAGAGATGCTGCTGGCGAGTAACACGGTAAGAGATGCTGCTGGCGAGTAACACGGTAAGAGATGCTGCCGGCGAGTAACACGGTAAGAGATGCTGCTGGCGAGTAACACGGTAAGAGATGCTGCTGGCGAGTAACACGGTAAGAGATGCTGCCGGCGAGTAACACGGTAAGAGATGCTGCCGGCGAGTAACACGGTAAGAGATGCTGCCGGCGAGTAACACAGTAAGAGATGCTGCCGGCGAGTAACACGGTAAGAGATGCTGCCGGCGAGTAACACGGTAAGAGATGCTGCCGGCGAGTAACACGGTAAGAGATGCTGCCGGGGAGTAACACGGTAAGAGATGCTGCCGGCGAGTAACACGGTAAGAGATGCTGCCGGCGAGTAACACGGTAAGAGATGCTGCCGGCGAGTAACACGGTAAGAGATGCTGCCGGCGAGTAACACGGTAAGGGATGCTGCCGGCGAGTAACACGGTAAGAGAAGCTGCCGGCGAGTAACACGGTAAGAGATGCTGCCGGCGAGTAACACGGTAAGAGATGCTGCCGGCGAGTAACACGGTAAGAGATGCTGCCGGCGAGTAACACGGTAAGAGATGCTGCCGGCGAGTAACACGGTAAGGGATGCTGCCGGCGAGTAACACGGTAAGAGATGCTGCCGGCGAGTAACACGGTAAGGGATGCTGCCGGCGAGTAACACGGTAAGGGATGCTGCCGGCGAGTAACACGGTAAGAGATGCTGCCGGCGAGTAACACGGTAAGGGATGCTGCCGGCGAGTAACACGGTAAGAGATGCTGCCGGCGAGTAACACGGTAAGAGATGCTGCTGGCGAGTAACACGGTAAGAGATGCTGCCGGCGAGTAACACGGTAAGAGATGCTGCCGGGGAGTAACACGGTAAGAGATGCTGCCGGCGAGTAACACGGTAAGAGATGCTGCCGGCGAGTAACACGGTAAGAGATGCTGCCGGGGAGTAACACGGTAAGGGATGCTGCCGGCGAGTAACACGGTAAGAGAAGCTGCCGGCGAGTAACACAGTAAGAGAAGCTGCTGGCGAGTAACACGGTAAGAGATGCTGCCGGGGAGTAACACGGTAAGGGATGCTGCCGGCGAGTAACACGGTAAGAGAAGCTGCCGGCGAGTAACACAGTAAGAGATGCTGCCGGCGAGTAACACGGTAAGAGATGCTGCCGGCGAGTAACACGGTAAGAGATGCTGCCGGCGAGTAACACGGTAAGAGATGATGCCGGCGAGTAACACGGTAAGAGATGCTGCCGGCGAGTAACACGGTAAGAGATGCTGCCGGCGAGTAACACGGTAAGAGATGCTGCCGGCGAGTAACACGGTAAGGGATGCTGCCGGCGAGTAACACGGTAAGAGAAGCTGCCGGCGAGTAACACGGTAAGAGATGCTGCCGGCGAGTAACACGGTAAGAGATGCTGCCGGCGAGTAACACGGTAAGAGATGCTGCCGGCGAGTAACACGGTAAGAGATGCTGCCGGCGAGTAACACGGTAAGAGATGCTGCCGGCGAGTAACACGGTAAGAGATGCTGCCGGGGAGTAACACGGTAAGGGATGCTGCCGGCGAGTAACACGGTAAGAGATGCTGCCGGCGAGTAACACAGTAAGAGAAGCTGCCGGCGAGTAACACGGTAAGAGACGCTGCCGGCGAGTAACACGGTAAGAGACGCTGCCGGCGAGTAACACGGTAAGAGATGCTGCTGGCGAGTAACACGGTAAGAGAAGCTGCCGGCGAGTAACACGGTAAGAGATGCTGCCGGCGAGTAACACGGTAAGAGATGCTGCCGGCGAGTAACACGGTAAGAGATGCTGCCGGCGAGTAACACGGTAAGAGATGCTGCCGGCGAGTAACACGGTAAGAGATGCTGCCGGCGAGTAACACGGTAAGAGACGCTGCCGGCGAGTAACACGGTAAGAGATGCTGCCGGCGAGTAACACGGTAAGAGATGCTGCCGGCGAGTAACACGGTAAGAGAAGCTGCCGGCGAGTAACACGGTAAGAGATGCTGGCGAGTAACACGGTAAGAGATGCTGCTGGCGAGTAACACGGTAAGGGATGCTGCTGGCGAGTAACACGGTAAGAGATGCTGCCGGCGAGTAACACGGTAAGAGATGCTGCCGGCGAGTAACACGGTAAGAGATGCTGCCGGCGAGTAACACGGTAAGAGATGCTGCCGGCGAGTAAGACGGTAAGAGATGCTGCCGGCGAGTAACACGGTAAGAGATGCTGCCGGCGAGTAACACGGTAAGAGATGCTGCCGGCGTCTCTCTCCTATATGAAGGATACTCCCCAAACACGGAAGCTGTTCATACCTTGTGAGGGAACGGGTCCGGTCTCAGAGGAGAAGTCTCAGGCGCGGGTACATCTCAGGCGCGGGTACATCTCAGGCGCGGGTACATCTCAGGCGCGGGTACATCTCAGGCGCGGGTACATCTCAGGCGCGGGTACATCTCAGGCGCGGGTACATCTCAGGCGCGGGTACATCTCAGGCGCGGGTACATCTCAGGCGCGGGTACATCTCAGGCGCGGGTACATCTCAGGCGCGGGTACATCTCAGGCGCGGGTACATCTCAGGCGCGGGTACATCTCAGGCGCGGGTACATCTCAGGCGCGGGTACATCTCAGGCGCGGGTACATCTCAGGCGCGGGTACATCTCAGGCGCGGGTACATCTCAGGCGCGGGTACATCTCAGGCGCGGGTACATCTCAGGTGCGGGTACATCTCAGGCGCGGGTACATCTCAGGCGCGGGTACATCTCAGGCGCGGGTACATCTCTGCTTGTAGCTGCCGGTAACCGGAACTGGGAAAATATCTTCAGTCTTCCTCCTGGCGGGAAAATCATCGAAAACATTGCTTAATGATTGACATAAAATAAGTCAATAGTAAGCATGCACATGTCACGCGTCACACGCGTGTGCACCTGCCACTGAACTCTGTCACTAACATGTACACAGCATACCCTGCCATACGGACCTTCACTTTACGGACATATTTACAATAGCGCCATTCCCCTGCGTCCGTACGCTCGCTTCGCAAGTATGGACAATTCAGCCCTACAGACGCCGTAGTTGTGTGACGCCCTGATTCCCCTCGACCAATTGGAAAACGGCAGCTCACGCATGCGCCTGCGAGTAGGACACAGGCACGTCCCGAACAGCGGCAGCTCACGCATGCGCCTGCGAGTAGGACACAGGCACGTCCCGAACAGCGGCAGCTCACGCATGCGCCTGCGAGTACGACACAGGCACGTCCCGAACAGCGGCAGCTCACGCATGCGCCTGTCGGCACGTCCTGAATAGCGGCAGCTCACGCATGCGCCTGCGAGTAGGACACAGGCACGTCCTGAACAGCGGCAGCTCACACATGCGCCTGCGAGTAGGACACAGGCACGTCCTGAACAGCGGCAGCTCACACATGCGCCTGCGAGTAGGACACAGGCACGTCCCGAACAGCGGCAGCTCAAGCATGCGCCTGCGAGTAGGACACAGGCACGTCCTGAACAGAGGCAGCTCACGCATGCGCCTGCGAGTAGGACACAGGCACATCCCGAACAGCGGCAGCAAACACATGCGTCTGCGAGTAGGACACAGGCACGTCCCGAACAGCGGCAGCACACGCATGCGCCTGCGCCTGCGAGTAGGATACAGGCACGTCCCGAACAGCGGCAGCTCACGCATGCGTCTGCGAGTAGGACACAGGCACGTCCCGAACAGCGGCAGCTCACGCATGCGTCTGCGAGTAGGACACAGGCACGTCCCGA
Source organism: Ascaphus truei (assembly GCF_040206685.1). NCBI lineage: Eukaryota > Metazoa > Chordata > Amphibia > Anura > Ascaphidae > Ascaphus > Ascaphus truei. Next base: position 4,451,756 of record NC_134487.1, read on the forward strand.
ACAGCGGCAGCTCACACATGCGCCTACGAGTAGGACACAGGCACGTCCCGAACAGCGGCAGCTCACGCATGCGTCTGCGAGTAGGACACAGGCACGTCCCGAACAGCGGCAGCTCGCGCATGCGCCTTCGAGTAGGACACAGGCACGTCCTGAACAGAGGCAGCTCACGCATGCGCCTGCGAGTAGGACACAGGCACGTCATGAACAGCGGCAGCTCACACATGCGCCTGCGAGTAGGACACAGGCACGTCCGGAACAGCGGCAGCTCACGCATGCGTCTGCGAGTATGACACAGGCACGTCATGAACAGCGGCAGCTCACGCATGCGTCTGCGAGTAGGACACAGGCACGTCCCGAACAGCGGCAGCTCACACATGCGCCTGCGAGTAGGACACAGGCACGTCCGGAACAGCGGCAGCTCACGCATGCGCCTGCGAGTATGACACAGGCACATCCTGAACAGCGGCAGCTCGCGCATGCGCCTGCGAGTATGACACAGGCACATCCTGAACAGAGGCAGCTCACGCATGCGCCTGCGAGTAGGACACAGGCACGTCCTGAACAGCGGCAGCTCGCGCATGCGCCTTCGAGTAGGACACAGGCACGTCCTGAACAGAGGCAGCTCACGCATGCGCCTGCGAGTAGGACACAGGCACGTCATGAACAGCGGCAGCTTGCGCATGCGCCTGCGAGTAGGACACAGGCACGTCCTGAACAGCGGCAGCTCGCGCATGCGCCTGCGAGTAGGACACAGGCACGTCCTGAACAGCGGCAGCTCGCGCATGCGCCTGCGAGGACACAGGCATGTCCTGAACAGCGCCAGCTCACGCATGCGCCTGCGAGTAGGACACAGGCACGTCCTGAACAGAGGCAGCTCACGCATGCGCCTGCGAGTAGGACACAGGCACGTCCTGAACAGCGGCAGCTCACGCATGCGCCTGCGAGTAGGACACAGGCACGTCATGAACAGCGGCAGCTCACGCATGCGCCTGTCGGCACGTCCTGAACAGCGATACCGGCTCCGTACCTCTACCCAAGTGAAAAAAGGTCGTGCTTCACTTTAAGTAAATTTTCGCTTTACATACATGCTCCGGTCCCATTGCGTACGTTAATGCGGGGTATGCCTGTGTTACATAGTTACATACATGCTCCGGTCCCATTGCGTACGTTAATGCGGGGTATGCCTGTGTTACATAGTTACATACATGCTCCAGTCCCATTGCGTACGTTAATGCGGGGTATGCCTGTGTTACATAGTTACATACATGCTCCGGTCCCATTGCGTACGTTAATGCGGGGTATGCCTGTGTTACATACATGCTCCGGTCCCATTGCGTACGTTAATGCGGGGTATGCCTGTGTTACATAGTTACATACATGCTCCGGTCCCATTGCGTACGTTAATGCGGGGTATGCCTGTGTTACATAGTTACATACATGCTCCGGTCCCATTGCGTACGTTAATGCGGGGTATGCCTGTGTTACATAGTCACATACATGCTCCGGTCCCATTGCGTACGTTAATGCGGGGTGTGCCTGTGTTACATAATTACATACATGCTCCAGTCCCATTGCGCACGTTAATGCGGGGTATGCCTGCGTTACATAGTTACATACATGCTCCAGTCCCATTGCGTACGTTAATGCGGGGTATGCCTGTGTTACATAGTTACATACATGCTCCAGTCCCATTGCGTACGTTAATGCGGGGTATGCCTGTGTTACATAGTTACATACATGCTCCGATCCCATTGCGTATGTTAATGCGGGGTATGCCTGTAGTTACATAGTTACATACATGCTCCGGTCCCATTGCGTATGTTAATGCGGGGTATGCCTGTGTTACATAGTTACATACATGCTCCGGTCCCATTGCGTACGTTAATGTGGGGTATGCCTGTGTTACATAGTTACATACACGCTCCGGTCCCATTGCGTATGTTAATGCGGGCTATGCCTGTATATATTACATTAACATGGAGAGTTATTTTATTAAATATTACTGAAGACTTTAAAGTATAATAAATACAACAGGGATAGTGAATAAAACCAACACAAGAAAATCGAATACAAATAACAAATAGATTTTCCCAATTACATTTCTCTATAAGCATTTGTAACTAAAAAAAAGTCTTTAAATAAGATTATACAAACTCAACAGAATCTTTTTTGGAAATTATAACCATTTCTTTTAATTGATTTTTGAAGTATTTTAATGTATTTGTGAGAATGAAAATGAATGATTATGTTTAGAACAGGGGCCATGTACCTTATATGCCCATCCTTTAAATAACGCATTGTGCGCGTTCATGTAAGTAATGCCGATCACGGGTATACTACAGCCCCGAGGGAGATACCACAGCCCCGGGGAGATACCACAGCCCCGGGGAGATACCACAGCCCCGGGGAGATACCACAGCCCCGAGGGAGATACCACAGCCCCGGGGAGATACCACAGCCCCGGGGAGATACCACAGCCCCGAGGAGATACCACAGCCCCGAGGAGATACCACAGCCCCGAGGAGATACCACAGCCCCGGGGAGATACCACAGCCCCGGGGAGATACCACAGCCCCGGGGAAATACCGCAGCCCCGGGGAGATACCGCAGCCCCGAGGGAGATACCACAGCCCCGGGGAGATACCACAGCCCCGGGGAGATATCACAGCCCCTGGGAGATATCACAGCCCCGGGGAGATATCACAGCCCCGAGGGAGATACCACAGCCCCGAGGGAGATACCACAGCCTCGAGGGAGATACCACAGCCCCGAGGGAGATACCACAGCCCCGGGGAGATACCACAGCCCCGAGGGAGATACCACAGCCCCGGGGAGATACCACAGCCCCGGGGAGATACCACAGCCCCGAGGGAGATACCACAGCCCCGAGGGAGATACCACAGCCCCGGGGGTATACCACAGCCCCGGGGAGATACCACAGCCCCGGGGAGATACCAAAGCCCCGGGGAGATACCACAGCCCCGGGGGACATACCGCAGCCCCGGGGAGATACCGCAGCCCCGGGGAGATACCACAGCCCCGGGGAGATACCACAGCCCCGGGGGTATACCACAGCCCCGGGGAGATACCACAGCCCCGGGGAGATACCACAGCCCCGGGGAGATACCACAGCCCCGGGGAGATACCACAGCCCCGGGGAGATACCACAGCCCCGGGGAGATACCACAGCCCCGGGGAGATACCACAGCCCCGGGGAGATACCACAGCCCCGGGGGTATACCACAGCCCCGGGGCAGCCCCGAAGGAGATACCACAGCCCCGGGGAAATACCGCAGCCCCGAGGGAGATACCACAGCCCCGAGGGAGATACAGCCCCGAGGGAGATACCACAGCCCCGAGGGAGATAGAGGGAGATACCACAGCCCCGAGGGAGATACCACAGCCCCGGGGAGATACCACAGCCCCGGGGAGATACCACAGCCCTGGGGAGATACCGCAGCCCCAGGGAGATACCGCAGCCCCAGGGGAGATACCACGGCCCCGAGGGAGATACCACAGCCCCGGGGAGATACCACAGCCCCGAGGGAGATACCACAGCCCCGGGGAGATACCGCAGCCCCGGGGAGATACCGCAGCCCCGAGGGAGATACCGCAGCCCCGAGGGAGATACCACAGCCCCGAGGGAGATACCACAGCCCCGAGGGAGATACCACAGCCCCGGGGGAGATACCACAGCCCCGGGGGAGATACCACAGCCCCGAGGAGATACCACAGCCCCAGGGAGATACCACAGCCCCGAGGGAGATACCACAGCCCCGAGGGAGATACCACAGCCCCGAGGGAGATACCACAGCCCCGAGGGAGATACCACAGCCCCGAGGGAGATACCACAGCCCCGGGGAGATACCACAGCCCCAGGGAGATACCACAGCCCCGAGGAGATACCACAGCCCCGGGGAGATACCACAGCCCCGGGGAGATACCGCAGCCCCGGGGGAGATACCGCAGCCCCGGGGGAGATACCACAGCCCCGGGGGACATACCGCAGCCCCGGGGGAGATACCGCAGCCCCGGGGGAGATACCGCAGCCCCGGGGGAGATACCGCAGCCCCGGGGGAGATACCGCAGCCCCGGGGGAGATACCACAGCCCGGGGGAGATACCACAGCCCAGAGGGAGATACCACAGCCCAGAGGGAGATACCACAGCCCAGAGGGAGATACCACAGCCCCGGGGAGATACCACAGCCCAGAGGGAGATACCACAGCCCAGAGGGAGATACCACAGCCCAGAGGGAGATACCACAGCCCCGGGGAGATACCACAGCCCAGAGGGAGATACCACAGCCCCGGGGAGATACCGCAGCCCCGAGGGAGATACCACAGCCCCGGGGAGATACCACAGCCCAGAGGGAGATACCACAGCCCAGAGGGGTATACCACAGCCCCGGGGAGATACCACAGCCCCGGGGAGATACCACAGCCCCGGGGAGATACCACAGCCCCGAAGGAGATACCATAGCCCTGAGGGAGATACCATAGCCCTGAGGGAGATACCACAGTCCCGGGGAGATACCGCAGCCCCGAGGGAGATACCGCAGCCCAGAGGGAGATACCACAGCCCCCGGGAGATACCACAGCCCCGAGGGAGATACCACAGCCCCGGGGAGATACCACAGCCCCGGGGAGATACCACAGCCCCGGGGAGATTCCACAGCCCCGGGGAGATACCACAGCCCCGGGGAGATACCACAGCCCCGGGGAGATACCGCAGCCCCGGGGAGATACCACAGCCCCGGGGGACATACCGCAGCCCCGGGGAGATACCGCAGCCACGGGGGAGATACCACAGCCCCGGGGAGATACCACAGCCCCGGGGAGATACCACAGCCCCGGGGGTATACCACAGCCCCGGGGAGATACCACAGCCCCGGGGAGATACCACAGCCCCGGGGAGATACCACAGCCCCGGGGGAGATACCACAGCCCCGGGGGAGATACCACAGCCCCGGGGAGATACCACAGCCCCGGGGAGATACCGCAGCCCCGAGGGAGATACCACAGCCCCGGGGAGATACCACAGCCCAGAGGGAGCTACCACAGCCCAGAGGGGTATACCACAGCCCCGGGGAGATACCACAGCCCCGGGGAGATACCACAGCCCCGGGGAGATACCACAGCCCCGAAGGAGATACCATAGCCCTGAGGGAGATACCACAGTCCCGGGGAGATACCGCAGCCCCGAGGGAGATACCGCAGCCCCCGGGAGATACCACAGCCCCCGGGAGATACCACAGCCCCGGGGAGATACCACAGCCCCGGGGAGATTCCACAGCCCCGGGGAGATACCACAGCCCCGGGGAGATACCACAGCCCCGGGGAGATACCACAGCCCCGGGGAGATACCACAGCCCCGGGGGACATACCGCAGCCCCGGGGAGATACCGCAGCCACGGGGGAGATACCACAGCCCCGGGGAGATACCACAGCCCCGGGGAGATACCACAGCCCCAGGGGTATACCACAGCCCCGGGGAGATACCACAGCCCCGGGGAGATACCACAGCCCCGGGGGAGATACCACAGCCCCGGGGGAGATACCACAGCCCCGGGGAGATACCACAGCCCCGGGGAGATACCACAGCCCCGGGGAGATACCACAGCCCCGGGGAGATACCACAGCCCCGGGGAGATACCACAGCCCCAGGGGTATACCACAGCCCCGGGGAGATACCACAGCCCCGGGGAGATACCACAGCCCCGGGGGAGATACCACAGCCCCGGGGGAGATACCACAGCCCCGGGGAGATACCACAGCCCCGGGGAGATACCACAGCCCCGGGGAGATACCACAGCCCCGGGGAGATACCACAGCCCCGGGGAGATACCACAGCCCCGGGGAGATACCACAGCCCCGGGGAGATACCACAGCCCCGGGGAGATACCACAGCCCCGGGGGTATACCACAGCCCCGGGGCAGCCCCGAGGGAGATACCACAGCCCCGGGGAAATACCGCAGCCCCAGGGAGATACCACAGCCCCGAGGGAGATACCACAGCCCCGAGGGAGATAGAGGGAGATACCACAGCCCCGAGGGAGATACCACAGCCCCGGGGAGATACCACAGCCCCGGGGAGATACCACAGCCCCGGGGAGATACCACAGCCCTGGGGAGATACCGCAGCCCCAGGGGAGATACCACAGCCCCGAGGGAGATACCACAGCCCCGAGGGAGATACCACAGCCCCGGGGAGATACCACAGCCCCGAGGGAGATACCACAGCCCCGAGGGAGATACCACAGCCCCGAGGGAGATACCGCAGCCCCGAGGGAGATACCGCAGCCCCGGGGGACATACCGCAGCCACGGGGGAGATACCACAGCCCCGGGGAGATACCACAGCCCCGGGGGTATACCACAGCCCCGGGGAGATACCACAGCCCCGGGGAGATACCACAGCCCCGGGGAGATACCACAGCCCCGGGGGAGATACCACAGCCCCGGGGGAGATACCACAGCCCCGGGGGAGATACCACAGCCCCGGGGAGATACCACAGCCCCGGGGAGATACCACAGCCCCGGGGAGATACCACAGCCCCGGGGAGATACCACAGCCCCGGGGAGATACCACAGCCCCGGGGAGATACCACAGCCCGGGGGAGATACCACAGCCCAGAGGGAGATACCACAGCCCAGAGGGAGATACCACAGCCCAGAGGGAGATACCACAGCCCCGGGGAGATACCACAGCCCAGAGGGAGATACCACAGCCCAGAGGGAGATACCACAGCCCAGAGGGAGATACCACAGCCCCGGGGAGATACCACAGCCCAGAGGGAGATACCACAGCCCCGGGGAGATACCGCAGCCCCGAGGGAGATACCACAGCCCCGGGGAGATACCACAGCCCAGAGGGAGATACCACAGCCCAGAGGGGTATACCACAGCCCCGGGGAGATACCACAGCCCCGGGGAGATACCACAGCCCCGGGGAGATACCACAGCCCCGGGGAGATACCACAGCCCCGAAGGAGATACCATAGCCCTGAGGGAGATACCATAGCCCTGAGGGAGATACCACAGTCCCGGGGAGATACCGCAGCCCCGAGGGAGATACCGCAGCCCAGAGGGAGATACCACAGCCCCCGGGAGATACCACAGCCCCGAGGGAGATACCACAGCCCCGGGGAGATACCACAGCCCCGGGGAGATTCCACAGCCCCGGGGAGATACCACAGCCCCGGGGAGATACCACAGCCCCGGGGAGATACCACAGCCCCGGGGAGATACCACAGCCCCGGGGGACATACCGCAGCCCCGGGGAGATACCGCAGCCACGGGGGAGATACCACAGCCCCGGGGAGATACCACAGCCCCGGGGAGATACCACAGCCCCAGGGGTATACCACAGCCCCGGGGAGATACCACAGCCCCGGGGAGATACCACAGCCCCGGGGAGATACCACAGCCCCGGGGAGATACCACAGCCCGGGGAGATACCACAGCCCCGGGGGAGATACCACAGCCCCGGGGGAGATACCACAGCCCCGGGGAGATACCACAGCCCCGGGGAGATACCACAGCCCCGGGGAGATACCACAGCCCCGGGGAGATACCACAGCCCCGGGGAGATACCACAGCCCCGGGGAGATACCACAGCCCCGGGGAGATACCACAGCCCCGGGGAGATACCACAGCCCCGGGGGTATACCACAGCCCCGGGGCAGCCCCGAGGGAGATACCACAGCCCCGGGGAAATACCGCAGCCCCAGGGAGATACCACAGCCCCGAGGGAGATACCACAGCCCCGAGGGAGATAGAGGGAGATACCACAGCCCCGAGGGAGATACCACAGCCCCGGGGAGATACCGCAGCCCCGGGGAGATACCGCAGCCCTGGGGAGATACCGCAGCCCCAGGGGAGATACCACAGCCCCGAGGGAGATACCACAGCCCCGAGGGAGATACCACAGCCCCGAGGGAGATACCACAGCCCCGAGGGAGATACCACAGCCCCGAGGGAGATACCACAGCCCCGAGGGAGATACCACAGCCCCGAGGGAGATACCACAGCCCCGAGGGAGATACCACAGCCCGAGGGAGATACCACAGCCCCGAGGGAGATACCACAGCCCCGAGGGAGATACCACAGCCCCGGGGAGATACCGCAGCCCCGGGGAGATACCGCAGCCCCGAGGGAGATACCGCAGCCCCGAGGGAGATACCACAGCCCCGGGGAGATACCACAGCCCCGAGGGAGATACCACAGCCCCGAGGGAGATACCACAGCCCCGAGGAGATACCACAGCCCCGAGGGAGATACCACAGCCCCGAGGGAGATACCACAGCCCCGAGGAGATACCGCAGCCCCGGGGAGATACCGCAGCCCCGGGGGACATACCGCAGCCCCGGGGAGATACCGCAGCCCTGGGGGAGATACCACAGCCCCGGGGAGATACCACAGCCCCGGGGAGATACCACAGCCCCGGGGAGATACCACAGCCCCGGGGAGATACCACAGCCCCGGGGAGATACCACAGCCCCGGGGAGATACCACAGCCCCGGGGAGATACCACAGCCCCGGGGAGATACCACAGCCCCGGGGAGATACCACAGCCCCGGGGAGATACCACAGCCCCGGGGAGATACCACAGCCTCGGGGAGATACCATAGCCCCGGGAAAGATACCATAGCCCCGGGAAAGATACCATAGCCCCGGGAAAGATACCATAGCCCCGGGAAAGATACCACAGCCCCGGGGAGATACCACAGCCCAGAGGGAGATACCACAGCCCAGGGGGAAATACCACAGCCCAGAGGGAGATACCACAGCCCAGAGGGAGATACCACAGCCCAGAGGGAGATACCATAGCCCAGAGGGAGATACCGCAGCCCCGAGGGAGATACCACAGCCCCGGGGAGATACCACAGCCCCGGGGAGATACCACAGCCCAGAGGGAGATACCACAGCCCAGGGGGAGATACCACAGCCCAGAGGGAGATACCACAGCCCAGAGGGAGATACCACAGCCCCGGGGAGATACCACAGCCCAGAGGGAGATACCACAGCCCAGAGGGAGATACCACAGCCCAGAGGGGTATACCACAGCCCCGGGGAGATACCACAGCCCTGGGGAGATACCACAGCCCCGGGGAGATACCACAGCCCCGAAGGAGATACCATAGCCCTGAGGGAGATACCACAGTCCCGGGGAGATACCGCAGCCCCGGGGAGATACCACAGCCCCGGGGGTATACCACAGCCCCGGGGAGATACCACAGCCCCGGGGAGATACCACAGCCCCGGGGAGATACCACAGCCCCGGGGGAGATACCACAGCCCCGGGGGAGATACCACAGCCCCGGGGAGATACCACAGCCCCGGGGAGATACCGCAGCCCCGAGGGAGATACCACAGCCCCGGGGAGATACCACAGCCCAGAGGGAGCTACCACAGCCCAGAGGGGTATACCACAGCCCCGGGGAGATACCACAGCCCCGGGGAGATACCACAGCCCCGGGGAGATACCACAGCCCCGAAGGAGATACCATAGCCCTGAGGGAGATACCACAGTCCCGGGGAGATACCGCAGCCCCGAGGGAGATACCGCAGCCCAGAGGGAGATACCACAGCCCCCGGGAGATACCACAGCCCCGAGGGAGATACCACAGCCCCGGGGAGATACCACAGCCCCGGGGAGATTCCACAGCCCCGGGGAGATACCACAGCCCCGGGGAGATACCACAGCCCCGGGGAGATACCACAGCCCCGGGGAGATACCACAGCCCCGGGGGACATACCGCAGCCCCGGGGAGATACCGCAGCCACGGGGGAGATACCACAGCCCCGGGGAGATACCACAGCCCCGGGGAGATACCACAGCCCCAGGGGTATACCACAGCCCCGGGGAGATACCACAGCCCCGGGGGAGATACCACAGCCCCGGGGGAGATACCACAGCCCCGGGGAGATACCACAGCCCCGGGGAGATACCACAGCCCCGGGGAGATACCACAGCCCCGGGGAGATACCACAGCCCCGGGGAGATACCACAGCCCCAGGGGTATACCACAGCCCCGGGGAGATACCACAGCCCCGGGGAGATACCACAGCCCCGGGGGAGATACCACAGCCCCGGGGGAGATACCACAGCCCCGGGGAGATACCACAGCCCCGGGGAGATACCACAGCCCCGGGGAGATACCACAGCCCCGGGGAGATACCACAGCCCCGGGGAGATACCACAGCCCCGGGGAGATACCACAGCCCCGGGGAGATACCACAGCCCCGGGGAGATACCACAGCCCCGGGGGTATACCACAGCCCCGGGGCAGCCCCGAGGGAGATACCACAGCCCCGGGGAAATACCGCAGCCCCAGGGAGATACCACAGCCCCGAGGGAGATACCACAGCCCCGAGGGAGATAGAGGGAGATACCACAGCCCCGAGGGAGATACCACAGCCCCGGGGAGATACCACAGCCCCGGGGAGATACCACAGCCCCGGGGAGATACCACAGCCCTGGGGAGATACCGCAGCCCCAGGGGAGATACCACAGCCCCGAGGGAGATACCACAGCCCCGAGGGAGATACCACAGCCCCGGGGAGATACCACAGCCCCGAGGGAGATACCACAGCCCCGAGGGAGATACCACAGCCCCGAGGGAGATACCGCAGCCCCGAGGGAGATACCGCAGCCCCGGGGGACATACCGCAGCCACGGGGGAGATACCACAGCCCCGGGGAGATACCACAGCCCCGGGGGTATACCACAGCCCCGGGGAGATACCACAGCCCCGGGGAGATACCACAGCCCCGGGGAGATACCACAGCCCCGGGGGAGATACCACAGCCCCGGGGGAGATACCACAGCCCCGGGGGAGATACCACAGCCCCGGGGAGATACCACAGCCCCGGGGAGATACCACAGCCCCGGGGAGATACCACAGCCCCGGGGAGATACCACAGCCCCGGGGAGATACCACAGCCCCGGGGAGATACCACAGCCCGGGGGAGATACCACAGCCCAGAGGGAGATACCACAGCCCAGAGGGAGATACCACAGCCCAGAGGGAGATACCACAGCCCCGGGGAGATACCACAGCCCAGAGGGAGATACCACAGCCCAGAGGGAGATACCACAGCCCAGAGGGAGATACCACAGCCCCGGGGAGATACCACAGCCCAGAGGGAGATACCACAGCCCCGGGGAGATACCGCAGCCCCGAGGGAGATACCACAGCCCCGGGGAGATACCACAGCCCAGAGGGAGATACCACAGCCCAGAGGGGTATACCACAGCCCCGGGGAGATACCACAGCCCCGGGGAGATACCACAGCCCCGGGGAGATACCACAGCCCCGGGGAGATACCACAGCCCCGAAGGAGATACCATAGCCCTGAGGGAGATACCATAGCCCTGAGGGAGATACCACAGTCCCGGGGAGATACCGCAGCCCCGAGGGAGATACCGCAGCCCAGAGGGAGATACCACAGCCCCCGGGAGATACCACAGCCCCGAGGGAGATACCACAGCCCCGGGGAGATACCACAGCCCCGGGGAGATTCCACAGCCCCGGGGAGATACCACAGCCCCGGGGAGATACCACAGCCCCGGGGAGATACCACAGCCCCGGGGAGATACCACAGCCCCGGGGGACATACCGCAGCCCCGGGGAGATACCGCAGCCACGGGGGAGATACCACAGCCCCGGGGAGATACCACAGCCCCGGGGAGATACCACAGCCCCAGGGGTATACCACAGCCCCGGGGAGATACCACAGCCCCGGGGAGATACCACAGCCCCGGGGAGATACCACAGCCCCGGGGAGATACCACAGCCCGGGGAGATACCACAGCCCCGGGGGAGATACCACAGCCCCGGGGGAGATACCACAGCCCCGGGGAGATACCACAGCCCCGGGGAGATACCACAGCCCCGGGGAGATACCACAGCCCCGGGGAGATACCACAGCCCCGGGGAGATACCACAGCCCCGGGGAGATACCACAGCCCCGGGGAGATACCACAGCCCCGGGGAGATACCACAGCCCCGGGGGTATACCACAGCCCCGGGGCAGCCCCGAGGGAGATACCACAGCCCCGGGGAAATACCGCAGCCCCAGGGAGATACCACAGCCCCGAGGGAGATACCACAGCCCCGAGGGAGATAGAGGGAGATACCACAGCCCCGAGGGAGATACCACAGCCCCGGGGAGATACCGCAGCCCCGGGGAGATACCGCAGCCCTGGGGAGATACCGCAGCCCCAGGGGAGATACCACAGCCCCGAGGGAGATACCACAGCCCCGAGGGAGATACCACAGCCCCGAGGGAGATACCACAGCCCCGAGGGAGATACCACAGCCCCGAGGGAGATACCACAGCCCTGGGGGAGATACCACAGCCCCGGGGAGATACCACAGCCCCGGGGAGATACCACAGCCCCGGGGAGATACCACAGCCCCGGGGAGATACCACAGCCCCGGGGAGATACCACAGCCCCGGGGAGATACCACAGCCCCGGGGAGATACCACAGCCCCGGGGAGATACCACAGCCCCGGGGAGATACCACAGCCCCGGGGAGATACCACAGCCTCGGGGAGATACCATAGCCCCGGGAAAGATACCATAGCCCCGGGAAAGATACCATAGCCCCGGGAAAGATACCATAGCCCCGGGAAAGATACCACAGCCCCGGGGAGATACCACAGCCCAGAGGGAGATACCACAGCCCAGGGGGAAATACCACAGCCCAGAGGGAGATACCACAGCCCAGAGGGAGATACCACAGCCCAGAGGGAGATACCATAGCCCAGAGGGAGATACCGCAGCCCCGAGGGAGATACCACAGCCCCGGGGAGATACCACAGCCCCGGGGAGATACCACAGCCCAGAGGGAGATACCACAGCCCAGGGGGAGATACCACAGCCCAGAGGGAGATACCACAGCCCAGAGGGAGATACCACAGCCCCGGGGAGATACCACAGCCCAGAGGGAGATACCACAGCCCAGAGGGAGATACCACAGCCCAGAGGGGTATACCACAGCCCCGGGGAGATACCACAGCCCTGGGGAGATACCACAGCCCCGGGGAGATACCACAGCCCCGAAGGAGATACCATAGCCCTGAGGGAGATACCACAGTCCCGGGGAGATACCGCAGCCCCGGGGAGATACCGCAGCCCCGAGGGAGATACCACAGCCCCGGGGAGATACCACAGCCCCGGGGAGATACCACAGCCCCGGGGAGATACCACAGCCCCGGGGAGATACCACAGCCCCGAGGGAGATACCACAGCCCCGAGGGAGATACCACAGCCCCGAGGATATATTACAGTCCCAGGCAGTCCCTCACTCACATAACTTCCATCTTATTAGGAACATTCAACAGATCACATGGCGTGGTGCATTAAGTGATAACAGGTCTACGACATTGGGGAGACCCTCTGACAAGAAGTACACACACACACTCAGGCACGCACACACACGCGCGAACACACACGCGCGCGCGCGCACACACACACGGGCGCACACACAGACACCTTGGAGCAGGGGTACCAGGCGATACCCTTACAAAGATGGTAAATATGTTTTGATTATTACATTACAATCGTACAAAATGATGAGTTTGACCGCAGTATTTCATCACCTAAATATATTCATGCAGACGTGCCTTATAACGATCAATCTAATGGGGAAAAGGACCTTGAAGAGTCATGAACTTTGCCCGTGCCCAGTGCTACAGATGGTATACGGTGACTGTGTGACGCTGACGTGTTCTGGAGAAAAAACATTAGCTGAGATAGGAATGTAGGAACTGTGTGACACCGTGTCTATTTTCTGCACTACCGGGGCAAGGACAGAGGGAACATCTCACACATTACACTGTCCCAACGTGTTACCGGGGCAAGGAGAGAGGGAACATCTCACACATTACACTGTCCCAACGTGTTACCGGGGCAAGGAGAGAGGGAACATCTCACACATTACACTGTCCTAACGTGTTACCGGGGCAAGGAGAGAGGGAACATCTCACACATTACATTGTCCCAACGTGTTACCGGGGCAAGGAGAGAGGGAACATCTCACACATTACATTGTCCCAACGTGTTACCGGGGCAAGGAGAGAGGGAACATCTCACACATTACACTGTCCCAACGTGTTACCGGGGCAAGGAGAGAGGGAACATCTCACACATTACACTGTCCCAACGTGTTACCGGGGCAAGGAGAGAGGGAACATCTCACACATTACACTGTCCCAACGTGTTACCGGGGCAAGGAGAGAGGGAACATCTCACACATTACACTGTCCCAACGTGTTACCGGGGCAAGGAGAGAGGGAACATCTCACACATTACACTGTCCCAACGTGTTACCGGGGCAAGGAGAGAGGGAACATCTCACACATTACACTGTCCCAACGTGTTACCGGGGCAAGGAGAGAGGGAACATCTCACACATTACACTGTCCCAACGTGTTACCGGGGCAAGGAGAGAGGGAACATCTCACACATTACACTGTCCCAACGTGTTACCGGGGCAAGGAGAGAGGGAACATCTCACACATTACACTGTCCCAACGTGTTACCGGGGCAAGGAGAGAGGGAACATCTCACACATTACACTGTCCCAACGTGTTACCGGGGCAAGGAGAGAGGGAACATCTCACACATTACACTGTCCCAACGTGTTACCGGGGCAAGGAGAGAGGGAACATCTCACACATTACACTGTCCCAACGTGTTACCGGGGCAAGGAGAGAGGGAACATCTCACACATTACACTGTCCCAACGTGTTACCGGGGCAAGGAGAGAGGGAACATCTCACACATTACACTGTCCCAACGTGTTACCAGGGCAAGGAGAGAGGGAACATCTCACACATTACACTGTCCCAACGTGTTACCAGGGCAAGGAGAGAGGGAACATCTCACACATTACACTGTCCCAACGTGTTACCGGGGCAAGGAGAGAGGGAACATCTCACACATTACACTGTCCTAACGTGTTACCGGGGCAAGGAGAGAGGGAACATCTCACACATTACATTGTCCCAACGTGTTACCGGGGCAAGGAGAGAGGGAACATCTCACACATTACACTGTCCCAACGTGTTACCGGGGCAAGGAGAGAGGGAACATCTCACACATTACACTGTCCCAACGTGTTACCGGGGCAAGGAGAGAGGGAACATCTCACACATTACACTGTCCCAACGTGTTACCGGGGCAAGGAGAGAGGGAACATCTCACACATTACACTGTCCCAACGTGTTACCGGGGCAAGGAGAGAGGGAACATCTCACACATTACACTGTCCCAACATGTTACCGGGGCAAGGCTAGAGGGAACATCTCACACATTACACTGTCCCAACGTGTTACCGGGGCAAGGAGAGAGGGAACATCTCACACATTACACTGTCCCAACGTGTTACCGGGGCAAGGAGAGAGGGAACATCTCACACATTACACTGTCCCAACGTGTTACCGGGGCAAGGAGAGAGGGAACATCTCACACATTACACTGTCCCAACGTGTTACCGGGGCAAGGAGAGAGGGAACATCTCACACATTACACTGTCCTAAAGTGTTACCGGGGCAAGGAGAGAGGGACCATCTTACACATTACACTGTCCTAAAGTGTTACCGGGGCAAGGAGAGAGGGAACATCTCACACATTACACTGTCCCAACGTGTTACCGGGGCAAGGAGAGAGGGAACATCTCACAAATTACATTGTCCCAACGTGTTACCGGGACAAGGAGAGAGGGAACATCTCACACATTACACTGTCCCAACGTGTTACCGGGGCAAGGAGAGAGGGAATATCTCACACATTACACTGTCCCAACGTGTTACCGGGGCAAGGAGAGAGGGAATATCTCACACATTACACTGTCCCAACGTGTTACCGGGGCAAGGAGAGAGGGAACATCTCACACATTACACTGTCCCAACGTGTTACCGGGGCAAGGAGAGAGGGAACATCTCACACATTACACTGTCCTAAAGTGTTACCGGGGCAAGGAGAGAGGGACCATCTTACACATTACACTGTCCTAAAGTGTTACCGGGGCAAGGAGAGAGGGAACATCCCACACATTACACTGTCCCAACGTGTTACCGGGGCAAGGAGAGAGGGAACATCTCACAAATTACATTGTCCCAACGTGTTACCGGGACAAGGAGAGAGGGAACATCTCACACATTACACTGTCCCAACGTGTTACCGGGGCAAGGAGAGAGGGAATATCTCACACATTACACTGTCCCAACATGTTACCGGGGCAAGGAGAGAGGGAACATCTCACACATTACACTGTCCCAACGTGTTACCGGGGCAAGGAGAGAGGGAACATCTCACACATTACACTGTCCCAATATGTTACCGGGGCAAGGCTAGAGGGAACATCTCACACATTACACTGTCCCAACGTGTTACCGGGGCAAGGAGAGAGGGAACATCTCACACATTACACTGTCCCAACGTGTTACCGGGGCAAGGAGAGAGGGAACATCTCACACATTACACTGTCCCAACGTGTTACCGGGGCAAGGAGAGAGGGAACATCTCACACATTACACTGTCCCAACGTGTTACCGGGGCAAAGAGAGAGGGAACATCTCACACATTACACTGTCCCAACGTGTTACCGGGGCAAGGAGAGAGGGAACATCTCACACATTACACTGTCCCAACGTGTTACCGGGCAAGGAGAGAGGGAACATCTCACAAATTACATTGTCCTAACGTGTTCCGGGGCAAGGAGAGAGGGAACATCTCACACATTACACTGTCCCAACGTGTTACCGGGGCAAGGAGAGAGGGAACATCTCACACATTACACTGTCCTAAAGTGTTACCGGGGCAAGGAGAGAGGGAACATCTCACACATTACACTGTCCTAACGTGTTACCCGGGCAAGGAGAGAGGGGGGGGGGGAGGGAGTGTGGCCTCCCGTCCGCACTGGCTTTTTCACACAACCCTTTTGGGTCAGTATCGGGTGAGATTCCCCGTTATCTGCTGTAGCTTTGGGTTCTTTAAATCTATATCTTCAGCTAGAGTTGAATCAATCTACCAGATCAATTTATATCAACTTCGTAACATGGCTACTCAGTTCCCCAACCACAGGTCCCACGTTTTATAAAAGTGGTCAGTCGAGGGTTTCAGAAAAGCAGTAATTTTTTCATCAGCATCGCCTCATTTATTCTTTTCTCTACAGTTTGTCTGGAGGGAGGGGGGGGGGGGCTATTCTCTTCCAGGAGGCCGCAACAGCGCGCCTGGCCGCAGTCAGTATGAATGAGATTAGACGCCTCAGAGGCGGCTGCTGATATCTTCCACTGCTTTTGCAAGCAAAAAAATCAGTGGGTCTCAGGGGGTTGATAGATCTGTTATGTCTTTAATAATAGTTTAGACAGTGAACTAATATTTCTGAATAGCCGGGCATGTCCACCAAATGAGTGCCACGTCGCCTCTGTCCACAGTCCCCCCAACACAGATCGGACGCTGCAGGGTAAATTTGTTTGTCTGCTTGGCGTGAGGTACCACTGAAATAAGATAAATGTTGTCTTTGATAGTGGTATATATGGAGGTCTTTGGGGCAAACTCCCAAATATCCTCCCAATCATCGCTATCGATTTCCAGGTTTAGGTAGGCCGCCCTTTTCCACATATAGTTGTGGTTGGGGGAGTCCACCGAAGCCTCCATACATTTTTGTGATAAGGCCTTTTTGGTACAGGCCTCTTCTACAAAATGTTTCCATCTCCGAGAGAGGGGGGGAATTGTAGCTTTGGAGACATTTTGTGCAAGAAGTGCCTGATCTGGAGGTATTTAAACATGTGGCGATCTGGTGCTTCGTATTTGATCCGAAGCTCTTGGAAGCCAAGAAGTTTCCCTTTGTGTAGTAAGTCGGCTATTGTCCTTAACTTTAAATTGGTTGAATTACATAGTTACATAGTTGAGGTTGAATAAAAAACATACCCTATTTCCTCGATTCTAAGACGCAGCTTTCCCCCCCAATTTTTACATGTTTGAAATCGCGGTGCGTCTTAGAATCAATGTAGTAAAAAAAAAAATGTCTACAGTACTAAACCCCCTCTTTTCCCTTACCATGTTTCGGGAGACGTCCTATGTCAGCAGAGGACAAAGCGGGCGGCGGCGGCGGCAGGAAAGGTCCCACGTCTGCCGATGGTTGAAGATGGACAGCGGGCGGGACTGCGGCGGCAGGACAGGCCCCAAGTCTGCAGGTGAATGAAGATAAGAAGACAGCGGGTGTGCGGTGGCGCAGGACATAATAATAGCAGGAGAGCTGTGCAGAAGCAGAGCGGCGTAGGGGAACGGCGTGGGAGGTGCACACTGTAACACCGGAAGTTGACCGGAGTCTGACTTTCGGTTACAGTGTGCACCTCCCAAGCCGTTCCCTTATGTCGCTCTGCTCCTGCTCAGCTCTCCTGCTATTATGATCTCCTGTTGCTGCTGCCACCGCACGCCTGTCTTATCTTCATTCAACTGCAGACTTAGGACCTGTCTTGCTGCCGCACTCCCGCCTGCTGTCCATCTTCACCCATCTGCAGACGTGGGACCTCTCCTGCCGCCGCCGCCCGCTTCATCCTCCGCTGACATGGGACCTCTCTTGAAACATGGTAAGTGAAAAAGTAATTTTCCTCGATTGTAAAATCCAAATCTATGCCGTTTTACAATTGTGGAAAAAGACGTACGTCCATCAAGTTCAACTTATGCTAAATTTAGACAACAGATACTTTATCCTATATCTTTACTTACTTATTGATACAGAGGAAGGCAAACAAAAACCCCAGAGTCACATCATCCAATGATATCTCATAAGGGGAAAAATAAATTCCTTCCTGACTCCAAGAATTGGCAATCGGATTAATCCCTGGATTAACATCCTTCCCATGTATACTTATTTGGTATATCCCTGTATACCTTTCCCATCTAAAAAGATGTCCAACCTTTTTTTGAACAAATCTATTGTATCTGCCATCACAGTCTCCATGGGTAATGAATTCCACACTGTAACTGCCCTTACTGTAAGATCCCTTTCCTTTATTGCTGGTGAAATCTCCTTTCCTCCAACCTTAAGGGATGGCCCCGAGTCCTTTGTACTGTCCCTGGGGGAAATTGTGGTTATTGGAAAGTGGGGTGAGTTGTGAGGAGGGTGATGAGAGTTTAAATTTATCCTTGGACTTAGTCCAGACATCCCAGGTACATCCCATTGAGCCCAGCACAAACTTCTTTATATTTATCCGGGGCCCACAGGGGCATCAGCAGAGAAGACGTTCTTGAGTATTGAGATTCTATGGCCAACCAGCCATATTGGGCCAGATCAGCATTCCAAACCACAACCTGCCGCTATTGGGCAGCTTGGTAGTATTTTGAAATATCTGACTCCCATTCCCCCTCTCGCTCTATCAGAATTCGGGAAAATCTCAGGGTACAAAATTAACAATGACAAATCAGACGCCCTAAATTTGAATCTCCCAGCACCGGAGCTTAAATTACTAAAATTTAATTTTAACTACAAATGGAGTTCCTCTCACATTAAACATTTGGGAGTAAATGTGACCAGGCACTATCACGCCTTAGATCAGGGTAATTACCCACCCCTGTTTGATAGGATTAAAAAAAGATCTGGCAAAGTGGGACGGGTTCCAGGTGTCTTGGATCGGGAGAATAGTATCGGTGAAGATGAACATACTCCCTAGGTTATATCATTTTCAGACCCTCCCGGTCCGGATACCTGGATCCGAGCTAAAAAACATCTACAAAATAGAATATTCCATGTTATCTGGCAGGGCAAGAGACCCATGAGAGCTGGGTCAGTTATGCCGAGTCCAGTTACTTTAAGTGGCTGCCGTCCTTGAGATGTACTCATTGACATTGCACAGGCAGCTTCACTGGAAACTCAAGTGGTTTGCAATGTAAAGGAAGGTGGGTCGGGATGAGTGGGATTCTTAGTATGAATGTCCACTCCCTTGGCACAGCCTGTTAAAATAGTGTCTTTGATGACATTGGGCAGAAGACTTGTCACTATTAATCGTGTTCCATTACATAGTCTTGAAGCATCTGAATGTCACAAAAGCACGTCAAGTTATGTGGTGGCATCCCAGGCGGTTTGTGCCTTTCAGTGCGCCATAAGTGACAACCCACCAATTACGTCCTCGCTGAAGCCCTGGACAGACCCAGGAAGAGTCTTGTCCAGTCATAAAGCCAATATATTGTATTATTAAAATGAAACTAACTACATTAACCCCTGAAGCACCAGATTGATTAAAAGACGTAATATCTCACGATATTATCATGGCGCTGTGTATTAACCCATGTTCCATATGCAGATCACACGCTCACAGGAAGTGAGACCGTACGCGAGACAGCCCATACAAACAGGGTCTCCCACTTCAGTGCTATGTTCGTTAGTCATGATGTCCGCAATGTTGACTTATTCTTGATTCCACATTGCACAAAGATCCGGCTAAGTCAGCAATGTAACGAGCAGTAATTAGGCTGATCATTACCTCATATTTCCACGGGTTGCAGAACAGCTACACGCTTTAGCAAATATCCGGATCTCACAAGTTACTTTCTCAGATAGTACATGGGTTATATCTATATTCCCAAATACCTGAAGGTGTCCCACTTCCGTTTCATTACGTCCCTTCTATTCCCAAATACCTGAAGGTGTCACACTTCCGTTTCATTACGTCCCTTCTATTCCCAAATACCTGAAGGTGTCCCACTTCCGTTTCATTACGTCCCTTCTATTCCCAAATACCTGAAGGTGTCACTCTTCCGTTTCATTACGTCCCTTCTATTCCCAAATACCTGAAGGTGTCACACTTCCGTTTCATTACGTCCCTTCTATTCCCAAATACCTGAAGGTGTCACACTTCCGTTTCATTACGTCCCATCTATTCCCAAATACCTGAAGGTGTCACACTTCCGTTTCATTACGTCACTTCTATTCCCAAATACCTGAAGGTGTCACACTTCCGTTTCATTACGTCCCTTCTATTCCCAAATACCTGAAGGTGTCACACTTCCGTTTCATTACGTCACATCAATTCCCAAATACCTGAAGGTGTCACACCTCCGTTTCATTACGTCCCTTCTATTCCCAAATACCTGAAGGTGTCACACTTCCGTTTCATTACGTCCCTTCTATTCCCAAATACCTGAAGGTGTCACACTTCCGTTTCATTACGTCCCATCTATTCCCAAATACCTGAAGGTGTCACACCTCCGTTTCATTACGTCCCTTCTATTCCCAAATACCTGAAGGTGTCACACTTCCGTTTCATTACGTCCCATCTATTCCCAAATACCTGAAGGTGTCACACTTCCGTTTCATTACGTCACTTCTATTCCCAAATACCTGAAGGTGTCACACTTCCGTTTCATTACGTCGCTTCTATTCCCAAATACCTGAAGGTGTCACACTTCCGTTTCATTACGTCCCTTCTATTCCCAAATACCTGAAGGTGTCACACTTCCGTTTCATTACGTCCCTTCTATTCCCAAATACCTGAAGGTGTCACACTTCCGTTTCATTACGTCCCTTCTATTCCCAAATACCTGAAGGTGTCAAACTTCCGTTTCATTACGTCCCTTCTATTCCCAAATACCTGAAGGTGTCCCACTTCCGTTTCATTACGTCCCTTCTATTCCCAAATACCTGAAGGTGTCAAACTTCCGTTTCATTACGTCCCTTCTATTCCCAAATACCTGAAGGTGTCACACTTCCGTTTCCCTACGTCCCATCTATTCCCAAATACCTGAAGGTGTCACACTTCCGTTTCCCTACGTCCCATCTATTCCCAAATACCTGAAGGTGTCACACTTCCGTTTCATTACGTCCCTTCTATTCCCAAATACCTGAAGGTGTCACACTTCCGTTTCATTACGTCCCTTCTATTCCCAAATACCTGAAGGTATCACACTTCCGTTTCATTACGTCCCTTCTATTCCCAAATACCTGAAGGTGTCACACTTCCGTTTCATTACGTCCCATCTACTCCCAAATACCTGAAGGTGTCACACTTCCGTTTCATTACGTCCCTTCTATTCCCAAATACCTGAAGGTGTCAAACTTCCGTTTCATTACGTCCCTTCTATTCCCAAATACCTGAAGGTGTCACACTTCCGTTTCATTACGTCCCTTCTATTCCCAAATACCTGAAGGTGTCACTCTTCCGTTTCATTACGTCCCTTCTATTCCCAAATACCTGAAGGTGTCACACTTCCGTTTCATTACGTCCCTTCTATTCCCAAATACCTGAAGGTGTCACACTTCCGTTTCATTACGTCCCTTCTATTCCCAAATACCTGAAGGTGTCACACTTCCGTTTCATTACGTCCCTTCTATTCCCAAATACCTGAAGGTGTCACACTTCCGTTTCATTACGTCCCTTCTATTCCCAAATACCTGAAGGTGTCACACTTCCGTTTCATTACGTCCCTTCTATTCCCAACAATCTGAAGGTGTCACACTTCCGTTTCATTACGTCCCTTCTATTCCCAACAACCTGAAGGTGTCACACTTCCGTTTCATTACGTCCCTTCTATTCCCAAATACCTGAAGGTGTCACACTCCCGTTTCATTACGTCCCTTCTATTCCCAAATACCTGAAGGTGTCACACTTCCGTTTCATTACGTCCCTTCTATTCCCAAATACCTGAAGGTGTCACACTTCCGTTTCATTACGTTCCATCTACTCCCAAATACCTGAAGGTGTCACACTTCCGTTTCATTACGTTCCTTCTATTCCCAAATACCTGAAGGTGTCACACTTCCGTTTCATTACGTCCCTTCTATTCCCAAATACCTGAAGGTGTCACACTTCCGTTTCATTACGTCCCTTCTATTCCCAAATACCTGAAGGTGTCACACTTCCGTTTCATTACGTTCCATCTATTCCCAAATACCTGAAGGTGTCACACCTCCGTTTCATTACGTCCCTTCTATTCCCAAATACCTGAAGGTGTCACACTTCCGTTTCATTACGTCCCATCTATTCCCAAATACCTGAAGGTGTCACACTTCCGTTTCATTACATCCCTTCTATTCCCAAATACCTGAAGGTGTCACACTTCCGTTTCATTACGTCCCTTCTATTCCCAAATACCTGAAGGTGTCACACTTCCGTTTCATTACGTCCCTTCTATTCCCAAATACCTGAAGGTGTCACACTTCCGTTTCATTACGTCCCTTCTATTCCCAAATACCTGAAGGTGTCAAACTTCCGTTTCATTACGTCCCTTCTATTCCCAAATACCTGAAGGTGTCACACTTCCGTTTCATTACGTCCCTTCTATTCCCAAATACCTGAAGGTGTCACACTTCCGTTTCATTACGTCCCTTCTATTCCCAAATACCTGAAGGTGTCCCACTTCCGTTTCATTACGTCTCTTCTATTCCCAAATACCTGAAGGTGTCACACTTCCATTTCATTACGTCCCTTCTATTCCCAAATACCTGAAGGTGTCCCACTTCCGTTTCATTACGTCCTTTCTATTCCCAAATACCTGAAGGTGTCACACTTCCGTTTCATTACGTCCCTTCTATTCCCAAATACCTGAAGGTGTCACACTTCCGTTTCATTACGTCCCTTCTATTCCCAAATACCTGAAGGTGTCCCACTTCCGTTTCATTACGTCACTTCTATTCCCAAATACCTGAAGGTGTCACACCTCCGTTTCATTACGTCCCTTCTATTCCCAAATACCTGAAGGTGTCACACTTCCGTTTCCTTATGTCCCATCTATTCCCAAATACCTGAAGGTGTCACACCTCCGTTTCATTACGTCCCTTCTATTCCCAAATACCTGAAGGTATCACACTTCCGTTTCATTACGTCCCTTCTATTCCCAAATACCTGAAGGTGTCACACTTCCGTTTCATTACGTCCCTTCTATTCCCAAATACCTGAAGGTGTCACACTTCCGTTTCATTACGTTCCTTCTATTCCCAACAACCTGAAGGTGTCACACTTCCGTTTCATTACGTCCCTTCTATTCCCAAATACCTGAAGGTGTCACACTTCCGTTTCATTACGTCCCTTCTACTCCCAAATACCTGAAGGTGTCACACTTCCGTTTCATTACGTCCCATCTACTCCCAAATACCTGAAGGTGTCACACTTCCGTTTCATTACGTCCCATCTACTCCCAAATACCTGAAGGTGTCCCACTTCCGTTTCATTACGTCCCATCTACTCCCAAATACCTGAAGGTGTCCCACTTCCGTTTCATTACGTCCCATCTACTCCCAAATACCTGAAGGTGTCACACTTCCGTTTCATTACGTCCCTTCTATTCCCAAATACCTGAAGGTGTCAAACTTCCGTTTCATTACGTCACTTCTATTCCCAAATACCTGAAGGTGTCACACTTCCGTTTCATTACGTCCCATCTACTCCCAAATACCTGAAGGTGTCACACTTCCGTTTCATTACGTCCCTTCTATTCCCAAATACCTGAAGGTGTCACACTTCCGTTTCATTACGTCCCTTCTATTCCCAAATACCTGAAGGTGTCACACTTCCGTTTCATTACGTCCCTTCTATTCCCAAATACCTGAAGGTGTCAAACTTCCGTTTCATTACGTTCCATCTACTCCCAAATACCTGAAGGTGTCACACTTCCGTTTCCTTATGTCCCATCTATTCCCAAATACCTGAAGGTGTCACACTTCCATTTCATTACGTCCCTTCTATTCCCAAATACCTGAAGGTGTCACACTTCCATTTCATTACGTCCCATCTATTCCCAAATACCTGAAGGTGTCACACTTCCGTTTCATTACGTCCCTTCTATTCCCAAATACCTGAAGGTGTCAAACTTCCGTTTCATTACGTCCCTTCTATTCCCAAATACCTGAAGGTGTCAAACTTCCGTTTCATTACGTCCCTTCTATTCCCAAATACCTGAAGGTGTCACACTTCCGTTTCATTACGTCCCATCAATTCCCAAATACCTGAAGGTGTCACACTTCCGTTTCATTACGTCCCATCAATTCCCAAATACCTGAAGGTGTCACACTTCCGTTTCATTACGTCCCTTCTATTCCCAAATACCTGAAGGTGTCACACTTCCGTTTCATTACGTCCCTTCTATTCCCAAATACCTGAAGGTGTCAAACTTCCGTTTCATTACGTCCCTTCTATTCCCAAATACCTGAAGGTGTCACACTTCCGTTTCCTTATGTCCCATCTATTCCCAAATACCTGAAGGTGTCACACTTCCGTTTCATTACGTCCCTTCTATTCCCAAATACCTGAAGGTGTCACACCTCCGTTTCATTACGTCCCTTCTATTCCCAAATACCTGAAGGTATCACACTTCCGTTTCATTACGTCCCTTCTATTCCCAAATACCTGAAGGTGTCACACTTCCGTTTCATTACGTCCCTTCTATTCCCAAATACCTGAAGGTGTCACACTTCCGTTTCATTACGTTCCTTCTATTCCCAACAACCTGAAGGTGTCACACTTCCGTTTCATTACGTCCCTTCTATTCCCAAATACCTGAAGGTGTCACACTTCCGTTTCATTACGTCCCTTCTATTCCCAAATACCTGAAGGTGTCCCACTTCCGTTTCATTACGTCCCTTCTATTCCCAAATACCTGAAGGTGTCACACTTCCGTTTCCTTATGTCCCATCTATTCCCAAATACCTGAAGGTGTCACACTTCCGTTTCATTACGTCCCTTCTATTCCCAAATACCTGAAGGTGTCCCACTTCCGTTTCATTATGTCCCTTCTATTCCCAAATACCTGAAGGTGTCACACTTCCGTTTCATTATGTCCCTTCTATTCCCAAATACCTGAAGGTGTCACACCTCCGTTTCATTACGTCCCTTCTATTCCCAAATACCTGAAGGTATCACACTTCCGTTTCATTATGTCCCTTCTATTCCCAAATACCTGAAGGTGTCACACTTCCGTTTCATTACGTCCCTTCTATTCCCAAATACCTGAAGGTGTCACACCTCCGTTTCATTACGTCCCTTCTATTCCCAAATACCTGAAGGTGTCACACTTCCGTTTCATTACGTCCCATCTATTCCCAAATACCTGAAGGTGTCACACCTCCGTTTCATTACGTCCCTTCTATTCCCAAATACCTGAAGGTGTCACACTTCCGTTTCATTACGTCCCTTCTATTCCCAAATATCTGAAGGTGTCACACCTCCGTTTCATTACGTCCCTTCTATTCCCAAATACCTGAAGGTGTCACACCTCCGTTTCATTACGTCCCTTCTATTCCCAAATACCTGAAGGTGTCACACCTCCGTTTCATTACGTCCCTTCTATTCCCAAATAGAACTGTAAAATATAACGATGGATCACGAGGGAGTTTGGTAAAAAAATCTGAAGGTCAGCAGATTGCCGACCTCATTAAACATCACAAACAGAAAGTAAAGATTCCAAGCATCTGCAGAAATATTTTATCGCCATAAAACAAGGTACCAATACACCGCTGAATATTCACACAATTGCAATTAATTACCTGTGCAATTACCTGGGATCAGCGGAATACAAGGAGAGCGAAGGACACAATGTGGATTACGTTGTGTGAAAGGAAAGTTTGCTAAGAAGTGGCAACACATTTCCACCTTTTATTTCCCCTTTTTATGAGCGGGCGTGTAACTTTTGTCCTGCTTGTGAATACGGCTGCACAGTAAAGAGGTGAGATTATATGCACTATTTGACATCTATGGGAATGAACACAAACAGCTCACATTTTCTATACTGGAAATAATGCCACATAATGGGTGCAAAAGGGAGATTTTCTTTACAGAACTGCTTTCCCTAAAATCAATATCAAATCCATTTGAAGCTTTCAATCCTAATAAATATTAGTGTGCTACAAATGTTGACTATGAGGCCACCATTCAGATATGTCTATGGGGTTAGTAACAAATGAATACTAAAACACATGAAGATGCAGCTGTAATTCCAACTAACAGACACGGCACCAGCCTCTGTATATGCCACGGTGTGCTAACTTTAAGGCACTGAGGAACATTGCAAATTAAGTTCTGACTTCTGAGAACCTCAGCCTACCTATCCTATGTATCTAATACTGGGAACCCCAGCCTACCTATCCTATGTATCTAATACTGGGAACCCCAGCCTACCTATCCTATGTATCTAATACTGGGAACCCCAGCCTACCTATCCTATGTATCTAATACTGGGAACCCCAGCCTACCTATCCTATGTATCTAATACTGGGAACCCCAGCCTACCTATCCTATGTATCTAACACTGGGAACCCCAGCCTACCTATCCTATGTATCTAATACTGGGAACCCCAGCCTACCTATCCTATGTATCTAATACTGGGAACCCCAGCATACCCAGCCTATGTATCTAATACTGGGAACCCCAGCCTACCTATCCTATGTATCTAATACTGGGAACCTCAGCCTACCTATCCTATGTATCTAATACTGGGAACCCCAGCCTACCTATCCTATGTATCTAATACTGGGAACCCCAGCCTACCTACCCTATGTATCTAATACTGGGAACCCCAGCCTACCTATCCTATGTATCTAATACTGGGAACCCCAGCCTACCTATCCTATGTATCTAACACTGGGAACCCCAGCCTACCTATCCTATGTATCTAATACTGGGAACCCCAGCCTACCTATCCTATGTATCTAATACTGGGAACCCCAGCCTACCCAGCCTATGTATCTAATACTGGGAACCCCAGCCTACCTATCCTATGTATCTAATACTGGGAACCTCAGCCTACCTATCCTATGTATCTAATACTGGGAACCCCAGCCTACCTATCCTATGTATCTAATACTGGGAACCCCAGCCTACCTATCCTATGTATCTAATACTGGGAACCCCAGCCTACCTATCCTATGTATCTAATACTGGGAACCCCAGCCTGCATATCCTATGTATCTAATACTGGGAACCCCAGCCAACCTATCCTATGTATCTAATACTGGGAACCCCAGCATACATATCCTATGTATCTAATACTGGGAACCCCAGCCCGCCTATCCTATGTATCTAATACTGGGAACCCCAGCCTACCTATCCTATGTATCTAATACTGGGAACCCCAGCCTGCCTATCCTATGCATCTAATACTGGGAACCCCAGCCTACCTACCCTATGTATCTAATACTGGGAGCCCCAGCCTACCTATCCTATGTATCTAATACTGGGAACCCCAGCCTACCTATCCTATGTATCTAATACTGGGAACCCCAGCCTACCTATCCTATGTATCTAATACTGGGAATCCCAGCCTACCTATCCTATGTATCTAATACTGGGAACCCCAGCATACATATCCTATGTATCTAATACTGGGAACCCCAGCCTACCCAGCCTATATATCTAATACTGGGAACCCCAGCCTACCTATCCTATGTATCTAATACTGGGAACCCCAGCCTACCTATCCTATCTAATACTGGGAACCCCAGCCTACCTATCCTATCTAATACTGGGAACCCCAGCCTAGCTATCCTATGTATCTAATACTGGGAACCCCAGCCTACCTATCCTAATACTGGGAACCCCAGCCTACCTATCCTAATACTGGGAACCCCAGCCTACCTATCCTATGTATCTAATACTGGGAACCCCAGCCTACCTACCCTATGTATCTAATACTGGGAACCCCAGTCTACCTATCCTATGTATCTAATACTGGGAACCTCAGCCTACCTATCCTATGTATCTAATACTGGGAACCCCAGCCTACCTATCCTATGTATCTAATACTGGGAACCCCAGCCTACCTACCCTATGTATCTAATACTGGGAACCCCAGCCTACCTATCCTATGTATCTAATACTGGGAACCCCAGCCTACCTATCCTATGTATCTAATACTAGGAACCCCAGCCTACCTATCCTATGTATCTAATACTGGGAACCCCAGCCTGCCTATCCTATGTATCTAGTACTGGGAACCCCAGCCTACCTATCCTATGTATCTAATACTGGGAACCCCAGCCTGCCTATCCTATGTAACTAAAACTGGGAACCCCAGCCTACCTATCCTATGTATCTAAAACTGGGAACCCCAGCCTAACTATCCTATGTATCTAAAACTGGGAACCCCAGCCTACCTATCCTATGTATCTAATACTGGGTACCCCAGCCTACCTACCCTATGTATCTAATACTGGGAACCCCAGCCTACCTATCCTATGTATCTAATACTGGGAACCCCAGCCTACCTATCCTATGTATCTAATACTGGGAACCCCAGCCTACCTATCCTATGTATCTAAAACTGGGAACCCCAGCCTGCCTATCCTATGTATCTAATACTGGGAACCCCAGCCTACCTATCCTATGTATCTAATACTGGGAACCCCAGCCTGCCTATCCTATGTATCTAAAACTGGGAACCCCAGCATACATATCCTATGTATCTAATACTGGGAACCCCAGCCTATCCTATGTATCTAATACTGGGAACCCCAGCCTACCTACCCTATGTATCTAATACTGGGAACCCCAGCCTATCCTATGTATCTAATACTGGGAACCCCAGCCTACCTATCCTATGTATCTAATACTGGGAACCCCAGCCTATCCCATGTATCTAATACTGGGAACCCCAGCCTACCTACCCTATGTATCTAATACTGGGAACCCCAGCCTACCTATCCTATGTATCTAATACTGGGAACCCCAGCATACATATCCTATGTATCTAATACGGGGAACCCCAGCCAAGCTATCCTATGTATCTAATACTGGGAACCCCAGCCTATCTATCCTATGTATCTAATACTGGGAACCCCAGCCTACCTATCCTATGTATCTAATACTGGGAACCCCAGCCTACCTATCCTATGTATCTAATACTGGGAACCCCAGCCTACCTATCCTATGTATCTAATACTGGGAACCCCAGCCTGCCTATCCTATGTATCTAATACTGGGAACCCCAGCATACATATCCTATGTATCTAATACTGGGAACCCCAGCCTGCCTATCCTATGTATCTAAAACTGGGAACCCCAGCCTACCTATCCTATGTATCTAATACTGGGAACCCCAGCCTACCTACCCTATGTATCTAATACTGGGAACCCCAGCCTACCTATCCTATGTATCCAATACTGGGAACCCCAGCCTACCTATCCTATGTACCTAATACTGGGAAGCCCAGCCTACCTATTCTATGAATCCAATACTGGGAACCCCAGCCTACCTATCATGGGACTCCTTTTCTGAGAGGTGCCATCTTTATTCTAGGGACGGATTGCACCTCAATGAAGAGGGATCTTCTGTGCTAGGGGGGAGAATGCTAAACAGGTTGGAGGAGATTTTAAACTAGGATGGAGGGGGGAGGGGAATGAAACAGATAATGAACTAAATGGAATAGATGAGGATACAGGTGGTATGGAGGTAGAATGGGGGCAAGTGCAAGTTTGACAAGCATTGAGACACCCATAGTAAATACAGATAATACTAGAAAACTTCTAAAGACTAAACGAAGTGGGAGCAGAAAGGAAGGAGCAGGTAAGATAATAGTACAGGCTGAAAAAAAACTTAAATGCATGCTTGCTAATGCAAGAAGCCTGACAGATAAAATGGGGGAACTTTAATTAATAGCTGCAAGGGAGCAGTATGATATCATAGGCATTACTGAAACATGGTGGGATGAAACTCATGACTGGACAGTTAATTTAGAGGGTTATTCTCTTTTTCGGAAGGATCGAACAAATAGAAGGGGAGGTGGAGTATGTTTATATGTTAAACCGGATCTAAAACCTATTATAAGGGATGATGTCTATGAAGGGAATGATGAAAATGTAGAGACTTTGTGGATAGAAATTAGCAGTGGAGGTAAAAGTATAAAGAAAATGTTTGTGGGAATATGCAATAAACCACCAAATATCTGCGAGATTGAGGAAGCTAAAATACTTTTGCAAATGGAGAAGGCATCAAAACTGGGTCATGTTTGCATAATGGGGGATTTTAATTATCCAGACATAGACTGGGGCAATGAGATTAGCGTTACAACAAAAGGCAACAGGTTTTTGGGGGTGCTTAAAGACAATTATATGACCCAAATTATTGAGGAACCAACCAGGAGAGGGGCAGTTCTGGATTTGGTCATATCAAACAATGTAGAAGTAATAACAGATATTCAAGTCCTGGAACATTTGGGTAACAGTGATCATAACATGGTCTCATTTGAAATAAATTATCAAAAAACAGATTACTTGGGTTCAACAAAAGACCTTCAACTTTGGAAAGGCAGATTTTAATAAACTGAGGTCAAATCTAGTAGTAATACAATGGGATGATGTTTTTGCAGGGAAAATGTAGAAGATAAATGGGCAGTCTTTAAAAACATTGTTAGAAAAGCACACTTATCAGTGTATACCCTTGGGTAATAAGTATAAAAGAAATAAGTCAAAACCAATGTGGCTAAATAAACAGGTAGGGGGGGAAATGGACAAGAAGAGGAAGGCGTTTAGATTCTTTAAGTCAGAAGGGACAGAGACATCGTATCAGAATTATAAGGAATGTAACAAAAATTGCAAAAGGGCAATCAAATGAGCAAAAATGGATAATGAAAAAAGGATTGCAATAGAAAGTAAGGTCAACCCTAAAAAGTTCTTTAAGTACAGTACCTTACTAACAAAAAATAAGAAAAGAAAATATAGGGCCCTTTCAGTGTGAGATGGGTAGGCAGATTATTGGAGATAAGGAAAAAGCTGAGGTATTAAACAAATTCTTTGCCTCTGTGTTTACCAGGGAAGAATCAAGTTCAATAGTAGTGCCGCAGGAGGAAGCCACAACCTCCATATTAATGAACAATTGGTTAACTGAGGAAGAAGTTCATAAGCGACTTGAAAAAATTAAAGTAAATAAGGCACCTGGCCCCGATGGCAAACATCCAAGAGTTCTCAAGGAGTTAAGCTCAGTAATAGCAAAACCATTATATTTAATATTCAAGGACTCCATTTCCACAGGCTCAGTACCACAAGATTGGCGTAAAGCAGATGTGGTGCCTATATTTAAAAAGGGAGCTAGATCACAACCGGGAAATTACAGACCTGTAAGCCTGACTTCAATAGTAGGGAAACTACTTGAAGGTTTAATGCGGGATAATATTCAGGAATATCTAATGGAAAACAAAATTATTAGTAATAGTCAGCATGGATTTATGAAGGATAGATCTTGCCAAACTAACCTTATTTGTTTCTTTGAGGAGGTAAGTAGGAATTTAGACCAGGGTAATGCAGTTGATGTGGTCTACTTAGATTTTGCAAAGGCTTTTGATACGGTTTCACACAAGAGGTTGGTGTACAAAATAAAGAAAGTTGGACTCAGTAAAAATATATGCACCTGGATTGAAAACTGGTTAAAGGACAGACAACAGAGGGTTGTCATAAATGGAACTTTTTCAGGTTGGGCTAAAGTCGTGAGTGGAGTACCTCAAGGATCGGTACTGGGAATTTTTAACTTGTTTATTAATGACCTTGAGGTTGGGATCGAGAGCAAAGTCTCCATCTTTGCTGATGATACTAAATTGTGTAAGGTAATAGAATCAGAGCAGGATGTAATTTCTCTTCAGAAGCACTTGGAGAGACTGGAAACGTGGGCAGGTAAATGGCAGATGAGGTTTAATACAGATAAATGTAAGGTTATGCATTTGGGGTACAAGAATAAAAAGGCGACTTACAAATTAAATGGAGATATATTGGGGGAATCCTTGATGGAGAAGGATTTAGGAGTGCTTGTAGACAGCAGGCTTAGAAATAGTGCTCAATGTCATGCAGTAGCTGCAAAGGCAAACAAGATCGTATCTTGCATCAAACGGGCAATGTATGAAAGGGAAGTAAACATAATTATGCCCCTTTACAAAGCATTAGTAAGACCACACCTTGAATATGGAGTACAATTTTGGGCACCAATCCTAAGAGAAGACATTATGGAACTAGAGAGTGCAGAGAAGAGCCACCAAATTAATAAAGGGGATGGACATTCTAACTTATGAGGAGAGGCTAGCTAAATTAGATTTATTTACATTAGAAAAGAGGCGTCTAAGAGGAGATATGATAACTATATAGAAATATATTCAGGGACAATACAAGGAGCTTTCAAAAGAACTGTTCATCCCACGGGCAGTACAAAGGACTCGGGCCATCCATTAAGGTTGGAGGAAAGGACATTTCACCAGCAACAAAGGAAAGGCTTCTTTACAGTAAGGGCAGTTAAAATGTGGAATTCATTACCCATGGAGACTGTGATGGCAGATACAATAGATTTGTTCAAAAAAAGGTTGGACATCTTTTTAGATGGGAAAGGTATACAGGGATATACCAAATAAGTATACATGGGAAGGATGTTGATCCAGGGATTAATCCGATTGCCAATTCTTGGAGTCAGGAAGGAATTATTTTTTCCCCTTAATGGGGTTTTTTGTTTGCCTTCCTCTGGATCAATAAGTATATATATAGGATAAAGTATCTGTTGTCTAAATTTAGCATAGGTTGAACTTGATGGACGGAAGTCTTTTTTCAACCTCATCTACTATGTAACTATGTAAAACAATAAAAAATTTGAAACAAAAAAAAAAAAAAATCAGAAAAGAAAATATAGGACCCTTTCCATATGAGATGATCAGGCAGATTATTGGAGATAAAGAGCAGAG
This sequence comes from Ascaphus truei, assembly GCF_040206685.1. NCBI lineage: Eukaryota > Metazoa > Chordata > Amphibia > Anura > Ascaphidae > Ascaphus > Ascaphus truei. The sequence continues at coordinate 4,485,413 of NC_134487.1, forward strand.
GTATTAAACAAGTTCTTTACCTCTGCGTTTACCAGGGAAGAATCAGTTTCAATTGTAGTGCCGCAGGAGTATTGGTAGTACAAGCAGTATAAAAACCTAATACACATTTTTCCATTTTTTTTTTAACTGGGAAGAGGAGAGAAGAGACTCAACGTCCCCCTGACCTTATCTGGTCTGCCGGGGCTATGTGAGTATAGAAACAGAAAAGGAGCTGGGAGGGGAGGGAGGGTGGCGAGGGGGGTGTAGTAGGGGGAGAAGGGGGGGAGGAGGGGGGGAGGGGGGTGTAGTGGGGGGAGGTCTTGTTCCCCCTCTCCTTGACAACTCTGGTTTGGGTTTTGGTATCCTATGTTCCTCTAACCTGTTAAGGGGCATTTCGACGAAGAAGCGCCATATGGGTTTGCCAGGGGTCCCAAGTATTATTGTATGAGGTAGTAGACTTTTTCAGGAAGGCGGATAGTCTCTCCATGTCCATCACTTCTTGCACCCTTTTTATTATTGTTTGTTTTGAGGGGGGAGACACTTTCTTCCAGGCAGCAGCCACCGCACATCTAGCCGCCGTAAGAATGAAGGAGACTAATTTTCCTGTTGGGCGGTCCAGGTAATCAAAGGGCCTGGCCAACAGGTAGGTCAACGGGTCAATGGGTATTGTGAGGTCGGTGACCTCTTCTATTAATTTTTGTGTCATTTCCCAGTACTTCTGAATTTCCGGACATGTCCACCAGATGTGGGTCATGTCCCCCTTTTGACCGCAGCCTCTCCAACATAGGTCAGATGCCAGGGGGTAAATTTGATTTATTCTAACTGGGGTAAGATACCAGCGGAACAGAATTTTATATATATTTTCTTTGATTGTGGTACATATAGAAGTTCCTGAGGCATTTTCCCAAATACTTTCCCAGTCCTCTCGGTCTATAACTATATCCAATTCTGCTGCCCAGTGCAGCATATAGTCGTGTGTGGGGGCTTCCGTGGCCCTCTCTAACTCTGCGTAGATTTGTGTTATTAGACCTCGTTGATGGCCTGTTTCCCTACAGAGCCGTTTGAAACCCTGTGAGAGGGGGAAATTCCAACGTTGGGGATAATGTTTGAGTGAAGTGCCGAATTTGTAGGTACTTAAAAACGTTTAGTCCTACCATTTCATATTTGGTTTGAAGATTTTGGAAGCTCAGGAACTTCTCGAAGCTCAGGAGGTCGGCAATCGCTCTGATATTTTTTGTTTTAAACTGATCGAATTGTCTGGGCTCACATCCAGGGGGAAATTTCGGATTGTTATGAATTGGAATTAGTTGAGATTTAGGTGTAGTGAGCTTAAATTTGAGTTTGCTTTTCACCCAGCTCTCCCAGGTGTGTCTCCTCGGACCTAACTTGAGTTTGCAATGCTGCATGTCCTCCCTACTCAAGGACCAAAGGCAGGCCGGCAGCGAAGGCATCCCGGCATATTGTGTTTCTATATCCAGCCAGCAGTATTGGCTTGGGTTCGCTTTCCAGACTACCACCTGGCGCAATTGGGCGGCTAGGAAGTACCTTGCGATGTCTGGGACACCCATTCCTCCTCTCCTCCTTGAGGCCAGGAGAACCGATCTGGTGACTCTGGGTTTTTTCCCTTGCCAAATAAAGTGGAAAATTAGTTTTTGAATGTTTTTTAATTCCGAGCCAGGGATGTGGACCGGGAGAGTCTGGAAATAGTATAGTAATCTAGGGAGTATGTTCATTTTAACTGAGATCCTTCTCCCGATCCATGATATCTGGTATCCTCCCCATTTCTCTAGATCTTGTTTGATTTTTTGGAACAGTGCCGGATAGTTATGTTGATACAAAGTTTGGTAGGTCCTTGATATCTTGACTCCCAAGTATTTGATACATGAGGAGCTCCAACGATAGTTAAAGTTTAGTTTGAGGAGTTGCACCTCTGGCTCTGGCAGGCTTAGGTTCAGGGCTTCTGATTTATCGTTATTTATTTTATATCCTGAGATTTTTCCAAAATCTCGGAGTTCTTTTTGTAGGTTGGGTGGGAGATTTGGGGGTTAGTGAGGGTTAGGATGACATCATCTGCGAATAGGGATCTTTTATGCTGCCTGTTTCCAATTTCTATTCCCTGGATGTCTCTATTGAGTCGTATTGCTGATGCCAGTGGCTCTATCGTAAGTGCAAAAAGGAGAGGAGATAGGGGGCATCCCTGTCGAGTTCCGTTGGTAATCTCGAATCTCTGGTTATTGCCCCCTGGTAATTTTATTGCTGCTGACGGGTTTTGGTATAGACTACGGACCCCCTCCAGATATGCGTCGTTAAAGCCAAATTTGCGCATAGTATGGTCCAGGAATTGCCAGTTTATTCTATCGAACGCCTTCTCTGCGTCTAGGCTTAACAGTAATGCTTTGGTCCCTGTGAGGTGCACATGGTCGATAATATCGATTATCTTCCAAGTATTGTCTGAGGCTTCCCTTCCATAAAGTGATTAAATGTTTTTAGAAGATGCGTGGATAGTGTGGGCAAGAATCTCTTGTAGTAGACGTTAGTGAAACCATCAGGGCCAGGAGATTTGGTAATCTTTAATGATTTGTCCGCCACCTCCAGTTCCTCTTTTGTGATCTCAGCATTGAGGACTGTGTTTTCCTCCTCCGTTAATGTGGGGAGTTGACCCAAATAAAACAAGAGATGTCATAGCGCGCCTCCACCGGTATACAGTAAAAGAAAAAATCATGAGGGCCAGCAGGGAGAAGGAACCCATCACATTCCGGGATGATCACCTCCAGGTATATAACGACCTATCTAAGCTTTCTGTAGACAAGCGGCGAGAACTACAGCCATTAACCAAATTGATGCGAGACCAGGGAATAAAATATAAATGGGGCTTCCCTTTCAAATTAATGGTGATCCGAAACGGGAAATTTCACGCAATAAGACACCCCACAGAGATGACCCGACTGGCCAAAGCTATAGGCCTCGACCCCCCTCCAGCATGGGACACAGATATATCCGGGACCCCCAGCCGGGACACCGAAGAGCCCATAGTCAGGGCATCGCAGCGGCTAGCTGGCCAAAGACAACAACAAACACAAAGATAAAGATACCACAACTTACCTGTGTTCTCCCGACCCCAGTTGAAAGTTTCTCCCCAGCAAAACTCTACCCTGCCATACTGACAGCGGATTCCACAAGTCCCCGGGAAAAATCCAACGGAAACAGATGCAAGCCAGGACTACAGCGAACCCACGGAAGCAAGAACCCCCGAAGCAAGCCCCACAGTCGCCTGCGACAGACCCCCACCGCTCCCAGATCGGCAGTTAAAAGAACGCGGAACGAAGATGGCCGCCGCCACCACACCCAGGAGTTCCCCGGAGTTCCCCGGAGCCCAGACACAGCTACTTGAAACCAACCCGCGGGGGAGATCGGAAGGAGGAAGTCGCCTGCTTGACACGCAGGAGAGGAGAGCGGCTGGGAGAAAGCCGCTACCTGCCCCCCGTGTTACCTGTCCTCCCCCTCCCTGTCTCTTCCCTCCGCCATCCGCGGGGGGAGAACTCCCTGGGATGATCAAAAGTAAAAGACACGGCGCAAGCACCCCCTGAGGTATGTGACTGAGAAGCGGGGACTGCGGACTGGCTTCTCATCCTAACCGTGAGTACAGCGCCCCGTAAAACTAGTCACCAGAACATTAAAAGAGACAAACGCCCAACGCGAGTCCGCGAGCCTGTAAAATGGCGAAGCATTCAGTCACTCCCCATAGTCACCATGATGGGGCCCTGGGCCGAGCATACTACTTGCCCGTCCACCACTGGTCTGCCCAGACACAACGGGACCCCAGATAGCAGAACTGTTGGGACTACATGTGTACTAAGCTGGCCCCCCCCTGAGGACTCATGTTCCCCCCCATCCCCCCCCCTTTTTTTTCTCCCCCAGGGTACACATGCAACTACACATAAAGAGCAAGGCCGGTAACACAGTTGTAATCCACACGCAGCGCCCTGTACAAAAGCTGCAGCAAAAATGTTTACTCCATAACACCCTTAAAAACAACATCAAGACCACTAAACTAAGCGGCCCCTAGCTGCACAAAACCAAAACAACGTAGGTACCCCCCGTCCTCCCCCTCCCCTCCCCCCCCCTTTACCCCCGAAGGGATCAACTCACATAGGCAAAAGTCAAAAGACCCCCCAGACGAAACTCCCATCCCATGCGCAACTGGGAACATAATGAAATGGCTTACTGTGCCCCGCTGGAGAAATAGACATGCTATCTGTATAACGGAAATGTTAAATGTTGTTGATTATAAAAAAACCAGACGTGAATGTATAGGCTAAATGGACTCTAAAATCCCTCACATCAATATGCGGGCCCGCCATTATAACCAAAAATGTACGCTGTTTCAATGCTCAGAAGTCATATATAAATGTGCAAAACGATTTTTAACTATATATCCCCCTCCCATTCCCCCCCCCCCCCCCCCCCATTATTATTATTTTTTTTTTGGCTTACTGTGTCCCACTGGAGAAATAGACAAGTAATCTGATGTGGATGGTTATAAAAAGCGATGTTGAATGTAACGGTCAAAAGACCTCTGAAACCCCTCAAATCAATATGCGGGTCTCTCACCACAGCCAAAAACACACGTTGTTTTACAACCAGAGCTGTATGCAAATGTGAAATGATTCTCCACTGTGTATTCCCCCCCCCTACCCCCCCCACCCCTACCCTTCCCCCCTCCACACACGCCCCCCACCCCCCCCTCCCGCCCATCTTCCCTTACCCCCCCTCCACCCCCAAGTCCACCCCACCCCTCCCCCCTTTCCCTCCCCCCACCCTTTCCCTCCCCACACAGGCCCCCCCCCGCCCCTTTCCCTCCCTGGGACAGAGAGAAAAACAGAACGGTTAAATGTGCCCCACCGGGGGACTAGAAATGTTAAATGTTGTTGCTGGTTATAAAAAACGGAGACGAATATACAGGCCAAAGGGACTCTAAAATCCCGCCAAACCATTATATTTAATATTCAAGGACTCCATTTCCACAGGCTCAATATCACAAGATTGGCGTAAAGCAAATGTGGTGCCTATATTTAAAAAGGGAGCTAGATCACAACCGGGAAATTACAGACCTGTAAGCCTGACTTCAATAGTGGGGAAGCTAATTGAAAGTTTCATACGGGATAATATTCAGGAATATCTAATGGAAAACAAAATTATTAGTAATAGTCAGCAGGGATTTATGAAGGACTAGCTGAGAGACCCGGCGTTGCCCGGGATGTAAATGCGTAATAGGTAGTATTATTTATAAATGGTGGAACAATAGGTGACTATTTGTTGGAAGGTTCCACAGTACAATGTATATTTTGGTGACATAAGTGATGTAAAAATGTGAGGCGTGTGTCCTGCTAGGGTGTGAGGCGGCGGGTGGTGTT